>NW_028258379.1:40436543-40592554 GCF_053883595.1 Heterocephalus glaber | reverse complement strand
AGGTGCACGTACACACACAGCCACACGGGTTCACCTGCACATTTGCACACACCTAGGCCTGCACACAATCCAGCCGCCAGGTGTGGGGCCTTCCTGCACGCTGACCTGCTCTGCTGGTCCCCAGCCTTTCTCAAGGATCTGCCAGCCCCCAAAACGCTCCTTCCCGATGCATGGAACCCAAGCTCTCCCGAGAGGGGACCCAGGGACACCGCCCATGTGAAACACGCACCTGTGGCACGGCCCACCCCTCTCCCTGGGCCTGTCACTTGGTTCCAACAGAAGAGCCCAGCCGCCCCCCTCCAACCCCACACCCCAAGGTACCTGCCTCGTCCTCCCTAGCCCCGGGAGCCTCTCCAGAAGGACCGGCCATGGGGGGCTTCTCTGCAGCCCCCTAGGGCCCCAGGGCTGTGCCAGCCTCCACCCCGCCTCCCACCGAAGGGGCGAGATCTACCTCGCACTTTGCTTAACTCCTCTCTTAAATAGGAGTTGTCTTTTAAGAGGCCCCAGGGACGGCTTCCTTCTTGCGAGGTGTCATCGAGGAGAATAAAAATAATCTATGATGAGCCTTTAACAGAGCCGTGGCGGGCGCTCCTGTCGTGGGAAGGGCCAGGTGGGGGGTGGAGGTCGCAGGCCAGGAAGGTCCCTCCCTCCCTGGTGGCGATGGAGGTGTCTGCACCCCGGAGAGCTCACTGGCCATCGTGAGCACACAACACCCCCACCCCGCTGCCTGAGCCGAGGGCTGCAAATCCCACACGCGGGCAGGGAAGCCACATGCAGACAGGCACTTCAGCCATCGCAGCAGAGGAGTCGAGGGAAGATGGGCCCCCGGAAGTGGTATGAACCCCCACGGGGCAGGGAAGGGGCAGTGGGCTGCAGTGTGAGCAGCGTCGGCCCAGGGGCTCTCCCAGACCGAACCCCAGCTTCCCCCTGGCTTCCCCGGCAGCCTCTGCGGAAGAAGCTACAGGCGGCCTCAGGACGCGAGGATGGGCAGGGCAGCCCCACCCTGTCCACCTGGCACTGCCCGGGCTGGGACCCAGGAGCAAGGCTGCGTCAGCAGGCGGGAGCCCGCGCACACAGCAGGACAAGGAGGCTCCCCAAGGAGGCACCTGTCTATAAATGGGGCCACGCCTGAGCCGGGCTTCAGGAAAGGGCACCCTTCCCGGTCACCCTAAGGCAGCGGCAGGCACACCTTGCCCAGGCCTAGCTAGGTCTGGGGTCCGGGCGCAGCCCCCCATGGAGCAGCACCCCTTGCACCCACACTCCATGCCCCTAATGGGGAGGGGACGCGGAGGGAGGTCGGGAGGACCGTGACTGGCCAGAGGCACAGGGGACCAGGGCGAGGTCCAGGACAGTGAGGGGGCTCTGCTGGGTCGGCCACAGGTGAGACCACAGCCAGCTCCGCCCCCTGTGCCCCCAGAGCCAGGGTCTGCGCACACCTCAGCCACACCGGGCCATCCTGGGGCCCCGCAGCAGGCCCCTCTGAGGCTCGGCTGGCCCAGGGGCCGGCATGGCTGATTATGGGCAGGCATCCGCACACCAGTCCGGCCTGACTGAGGGCCTCCTCCCTGGCTGTAGCAGCCCCGAGCGAGCGGCTGGGCACCACCCGCTCCCCAAGCGCCCGCCTGGCCCTCGGGCTGCTTTGGCAGCGCAGCACTGGGCAGCACCCATCACTGCCTTCACAGTACTTCCTCCTCTGACGGAATCCAGGGCGTGACGCTGAGACCCTGAGACCCTGAGATGGACTCCGGACAGCCGGCAGCGCCCAGCTCCTCGGCTGCCAGGGCCTCAAGGACCTCAAGGGGGCCAGACCTGCGGTCCAGGCGCTGCCTCTCGGGCTGCAGACCTCTGGTTTCCGAGCCGCGAGGTGAGACAGCAAGGCGGGGTGAGCTGGGCCCTGCAAGGGCAGAGCCTCCCAGCTGCAGGGAACGGGCTGGCAGCCGAGCCGGCTGTACCCAGCTCCACCCACCCCGGACCCACGGCCGCAGGACCCTAGGCCTCCTCCATACCTGCTGGGACCTCGCCTGGAGGCCTCGAGCTGGCACAGACACAGGCTGCTGCTTCCGGGGCTCACCCTGCCCTGCCCCTCTGGGCTCAGCCGGACACCCAGGCAGACAAGACAGCTCCACTGGGGGCTGCTGGAAGGAAGCCCCTCTGCTCCCCACCCCAGCCTGCCCTGGGGATGCAGCTCAGCCAAGACATCCCGATTCCGGGTCCCAGAAGGGCAGAAGGGTGGGAAGGCGGGCAGAAGGGTGGGAAGGCAGGCAGCTGAGTGGGGTGTGGCGCACGGGACTGGGGAAGGTCTGGCAGAGCCACCCCACCCAGGCACTGGAGGGCAGCAGTGCCCAGCCGCAGTGTCCCCAGGGCCTTGGGAGAGGACTCGGCAGCACGGCCCTGCTCCAGGTGGGGTCCTGCAGGGCCAGTCCCAGCCCTGCCCCTGGCCTGCTGCGGGCATCCTCGGCTTCCCCACACAGAGGTAAGAAGGCCCAGAGGCAGTGGAGGACAGGGGCATGCTGAGGGGGCCAAGACGCACCCCAGGACCGCAGGGTCCCAGAACCCCAACTTCTCACCGCACCCCCTCCACACCTGCCAACCTCCTACCCTACCCTCAAGGCCCACTCCACAGCCCACAGCACCAGGGCTGACAGAGCCCCGTGGCCATCAAAGGCCACCCCACATGAGCCACCCCCACCTGGAAACCAGCACACGTGCAGGGCAGGGGCTGGGCCCCAGGCCCTTCAGTGGCCCCAGACAAGCCCCTCCTCCCACGGCACCGCTGGCCGCCACACCCAGAGAGCAGCCCCTAAGCTCCCTCACCCCTCCCCAGGGGCAAGGACCCTGGCTCTGGACCCCAGCCCAGGCCCACTGTGGGCACAACGGCCTGCCAGGTCACCCACCCCACCGGGGCCACGCACGCCCCCCACTTGCAGCGTGACTCGGGGCACCTAACCAGCTGGAAGTGACTGCAGCGGGCAGGCCCACTCAAACTGCCTCTCCGGCCCTGCTCTTGTTTCTTCGTTTCTATGGCAACTTCCCAAGGTCAGAGGCATGGCAGGCAGGAGCAGCGCCAGCCTGGCTCAGACAAAAGGGCTGCTCCAGCGGCTAATGAGCCGGCTGAGGGCCCGCCCTCCCCGCTGTCCTCTCCTCCCTGATTAGACCCCCTCAGGCCCAGTGTGGCCCCAGGGCTGCTTTCTTTCCAGAGGACCCCGCACTTCTGAGCCCGGGACTCTCAGGGCAGAGTTGTGGAAATGGAGACACAGAGTGGGGGACACAGGCAGCAGCTTCGAGGTCTCCCCGCCCCCTCCAGGACACCCTGCTGGCCACCCCCGTCCCCCAGAGGCCCAGCTGGCTCCCTGCTCCTGATTGGGGTGGTGGCCGAGACCACCCCAGTACAGAGCACGCTCGGCAGCGACAACACCCTCATCGCATGCCCAGTCACTCCCCAGTCGCCCACAGTCCCCAGAGCCCTGCTGATAAGCTGCCCTCCTCGCTGCTGCTGCCTGTGACTCAGGGACCAGCTTAGCTTATCAGCATCGCAAGGCTGCTAATGGGACGGTGACCCACAGCTGCGCTCACCATTACCACTCATTACCGAGATTACATCCTGTAATCCTCGTCCCCAGGCCCCTCAGGGTGGGGAGGACGCTGGGCCCAGGGGCTGCAGCACTGAGGACTCTGTCTGCCAGCTGCTTCCCTCGGCCACACGCGACCCCACCTCCCCACCTCCCCACCACCAGTCCTCCACAGGACCCCGCATCCACGCCAGCCAATGCCAAGCACTGGTGCCTGCAGGGCCTTGGGCCAGGCACTGGGGCCCCTGGAGCATGCAGACCATGGCCCTGTCCCTCCCGGCACCCCAGCTCAGGCCTGGGACGGGGGCCCAGGGGACCAGTCTGTCCTCGAAGGGTGCCCAGGAGGAAGAGCACACAGGCAGCTTTGTCGCCACATAGCACCCACCCCTCCACCAGGCAGCAGGCAGGGCCACAGTTCTCCAGGATGACTTCAGGCCAGCAGAGGCCAGGGCCCCAGGTCCAAGAGGCACCCCATCCCTGCACACTGCTCACCCATGCCTTGACTAGAGCCCCCTGAGGACATACCTCATGAAGAAGGAGGCTGCGGCCGACGGGCCTGTAGAGCCCCCTGCTGAGGTGCCAGGGGCTGGGGTGACCAGGGCCGATGTGCAGGCCCCCACTCGGCCCCACGCCTTGGACACGCAACCAGGGCCCATGGGGGCACCATCTCGGACAGAGTCTGCCACCGCCACAGCAGCTACGGCTGCCTCAGCCTGGAGGGAAAGAGAATCCACGTGAGGCACAGGCAGGTGGGCAGAGGCCCCAGTGCCCCAGTGCTCCCCAGTGCTCCCAGGCGCTCAGGAGACAAGCTATGCCCCCAGAGGCCACACACTCCCCAGCCCCAGGGACCCCGCAGGTGTAGCTGGGAAGGCCCCAGAAATCAGGGCCAGGCAACTGAGGCGAGATGCCAAGACTCAGCCCTCCGGCTCAGGACACGGGAGGCAGGTGGACAAGCCAGGGCCTGAGCTCCCAGCCCGGCCACTGAGGACCCAGGACACAGTGATCACAGAGGTCCGATGGACCAAGGGGGCCCCACACCCTTCTGCCAGGCCACCTGGCAGCCTCCAGAGGTGTCACTGGACAAGGAGCCAGAGTAGACATTTGGCCCGGGTGCTAACTGCCCTCAGTTTGATAATGTAGGATGCTCCTGAGTCTGAAACACGGCTCTGTCATTTCCAACTAATTAGCTAAAATAAATCCCGGAAGGGAGACGCCTCATGATGAGCTCAGATGTAGAGAAAGCTCCCCAGGACACCACAAGCGAACTCCAGGCTGGTGTCCCTACCACACGACATCTGTCTGCCCCTTGGGGCTCAGACCCCTGGCACACAGGTGACCACCCCCTTCCCCAGGGCTGCTGGCCCCAGCCCTCCGAGTGCCCAGCTCCACCAGGCCTGGGATGGGTCTACGGCCAGGCCCAGGCTGCCCCTGTGTAGGTGGCAGAGGGGAGAGAGTCCAGGTCTAGTGATCTGGGGCTGCGGAGCCCAGTGTGCTCAGGGTCCCTGGGGACACGGCAGAAGCCCAGGGAGTACTGCAGCAGAACAAGCCCAGGCCCTGGAGGAACATCCTGAGGAGCCCCTTCTCCACCGGCAGCCGGCAGCTTCCCCCCTCCATGGTAGGTGTTGCTTTCTGGGCCTGTGGCCAGCGCCAGCTTCCAAAGCCCTCTTGGGACAGTAAGCAGAAAGAAGCCCGTCTCAGTGGATTCATAGCCAGCCCCAAGCCTGGGTCTGTGGGAGGCTGGCCCTCCTGGCCCTGGGCGATGAGAAGGAAAGGTCAGTTGCAGAAAAGGGCAGACCCACAGCTTGGGCAGCACACCATGTCCTCCGCCTGCCTGCAGGGCAGGAACCCCTGCACCTCTCTCAGAAGCCACCCTGACCCTGCCTCACCTTGCCCAGGAATTCCTTTCCCATCAACTCACGCTCCCCAGGAAAGACTAAAGCCCTGTGCAGAGCAGAGCAGCCTAGGAAAGGCTGAGTCCTAACATCACAACTGTAAGAACCCCTGGGTGCAGAGCGTGGCCGTACCAGTGGCTCGGGGCCAGGCCCCATCACAGTGGCACCTTGCTGCCTGCAGGTGCGCAACGGAGGCCAGAGGGGCCACGGCGGGTCACAGCCTCGCCCCTGCCCACTTCCCAGGCCCAGCCACCCGCCATCTCCTCCTGTGTCTCTGCCTCCAGCCCCCGCATGATGCCACCTGCGGCCCCGGGCCACCCGCACTGACCTGTCTCGGGAGTCCCGCACCAGCCGCAGCTCCACCGTCCCACAGCTCCGACCACAGGGACGGCCACTGCCAACTCCTGCCAGAAGCAGAGCCCAAGCATGCCAAAAGAAGCCATCCCAAGCGAGAGGCAGGGCAGAAGGGAGGGGACCACACACAGGACAGAGGAGAGGGAAGGTGGTCAACAGAAAGCGAGATGGAGGCGCTACAGCAGCAACGAAAGGAAAAGCAGGAGAGAGGACAGCGTGAGGCCGGCTGCGGCGGAGCCCAGTCAGGAGAACCCGCACCTGCTTACCGCCCCCGCCAACGCCACAGCCCTGCCTTGGAGGCCTCTCGATGCCAGCTGGCACCAGAGGCCTCGCTGGAACACTGGTCCTACGGGACCAGGCAGGGAGTCTGCACCAGCCGCACCCACAAATGCCTCACAGGCTCCTGGGGTGCTGAGGGGGCCAGGGCTGGGCCTACGGGCAAAATCACCCACTCACGAAGGCCCAGGCTCCTCACCCAGAGGCCTCCAGTATGGGCAGGGTCCCTGCAGCTCCCTTGGAGGAGGAACCATCCTGCCAACACCTACTCCACAGGCAGGGAAACTGAGGCCCACATGAGGGCCCCGGCAGAGGTCAGAGAGCCAGGCCCAGGCATGGCCAAAGCCCCCCCCCCCGGCTTCTCCCACCCCCACCAAGCCCTGGATGTCCGGCAGCCTTGCAGAGGCCCCCAGGCCCCCAGGCCGGTGCCACCCAAGTGCTATGGATGGGGACCCTGGTTCCTCGGGACCCTGCTGCCCTGGGGGTGTCCATTATGTCCCTGCCCACCTGCCGAACAGCAGGCAGTGAAGTGGCCTCTGTGTCACCCCCGCCTGGACATGCCAGCACCGACAGCACTGGGAGAAAGGGTGTCCCAATGCCAGGGCCAGGCCTGGGTGGGGGTCATGTGTCCCAGGCCTCTGTCCAGCATGGTCAGACAGGTGGGCAGGAGAGCCCTGCCATGCGACCCCAGGGCTGTCTGCACGCATAGGTGGTGGGACACCTAGAAGCCACCATGCTCTGCTCCTGGATGCAGCCATGGGCTCAGATTTGGATGGCCACGGACCGGGGCACCCAGACTGTCAACCCAAGGCCCCAGCAGGGCCACCCAGCAGCTTCCAACCTGGCTTCCGGCCCTGTCACCCGCCTCCCCTCAAGGACAGCCCTCTGGGCAGGCCTGGCCACTCCCCCTCAGCACTCCACTGGCCTCACGCAGAGGGCAGTGCCCACCAGGCTGAGCTACCACCACCTGCCGAGTCAGGGTCTGCCTGGGAGATTCCTGATGTTCATAGCGCATCTCTCCAGAAATATTTAATTCTAGACCAAACCAGGCAATATTCTAACACTCCAGGGCCACCTCTAACAATTGACATCCGGTCAGGGACATTTCCTCCTCTGAGTCCTGAAGTTCTATTTATGGTTCTAATAATCTCCCTATTGATTGCTAGACAGTTTCCTAATTACAAATCCATTCCCGTCTACCCAGAACACAATCGATGCACACACAAAACGGGGAGCGGGTGCCCTAAACACCTACGTTTTGTGGAATGCCAGCTGTCAACAGGGCCACCCCTGTGACCCCCAGGCCCCATCCTGCACCAAGACATAAGAGTGCCACATCAGCCAGCCAACTCCCAGCCAGACACGTGGCCAGGAGACAGGAGGGAGGGACACTTTGGGGCCAGTCTCAGGTCCCGGGCCCATCACCTCAAGGGCCCCTCTGGGCCCAGCTCAATGCCACCTCCCAGGATGGCACCGGCTGACTGCCCTGGCACACTCCTCCCAGGTAGCAGCGGTCAGGCCTCCCCAGGATGATAAACAGAGAGAGCTGTTCCGGCCAGGAGCAGCAGTGAGGCCATTCCCAGGGTGGAGCATCACACCAGCTGGAGGCCAGGTATGGTCAAGACTCCTCCCCAAGTTCCCTGCTCCCGGCCTGATGACAGTGGCTGCGAAGGCCCAGCCCCAGCCTGGGCAGGGTTAGGCCAGAGAGGGGCCAGCAGAGCTAGAAGCCAGGGCAGGGCCCATCCTGCATCTGGACTGCCCTGCACCTCTGCTCAGCCCCTGAAATGCCACCGGGCAGGGAGACCGAGGCCCAGGGCCCTCAACTCCTCTTAGAGGCTCCATAACCACAAGCCGGCACAGTCGGCTGCACGATGCTCGGAACGGGCACTGCCCACAGCCACCCACGGGCCCTCTGCCCCTGGGGCTCTGGGGGGCCATCCAGGGGCTTCTCCGTGGCAGCACCCGGCGCCCTCACCCTCAGTACCTCACACCTCCTGGCTCTGCCGAGGGTCCCTCTGACTGCTCACTCACCGACCCCAGACCTACAGCACAAAGTGCATGGGAGCCTGGCAGGGGGCACTGGTGGCTCGGCCTTGGTCCCCAGCCAGCAGAAAGCCACAGCCAAGGGCACAGTGCCACCTGGAGAAGCCATCTGAGCCAGGCGAGGCACGCACAGGGGGCTGGCTGGGCTCAAGTGAAGGGTGCAGGTCACAGCGGAGCCACCCACTCCCCAAACCCAAGCCACAGCTCCCAGCATCCCAAGAAGCCTCTTGGGATGGAAAAGAGGGGGTTCGGAGGACACTGAGGGGACCCAGCCTGCCACTCGGGTGAGGGAAGAGCAGCCATCTACCTGGACCCCTCCGTGAACACTGTGGGTCCCTGGGCAGGGCCACCGAGCTGCAGGGAAGTGGGGCCTCCTCAGGGACTCCTAGTGTGCACCTGGGGAAGGGAACTCCACTCACTGTCTCTTCTCCAAAGAGACCAGGCCCAGGGTGGGAGTGGGCATGAACCCCAGCTTCCAACAGAGGCCTCACCCTGGGCCCAGGCTCTGCCACCCACCACAGGCCAGTCTGTGCCACCTGGGCAGCGCCTGTGGCCCCCCGGTGCGGCAGGTCGCTCACAGAGAGCCCCTCCCTCCTGCCAACCCCGGCCCTCCATCCCTCCCTGTTGCACATGGTCCCCAACAGCAGCTCCCAAGGTCGCAGAGGGCCATGTCAGGGATCTGACACAGGGCCCCAGGAATGTCTGGGGACCCCGCCCGAGGACATCAGGAAGCCCCAGGCCCAGGAGGAGCCCAGTTCTGACCTCAGCGAGCCCAGCACTCACCAGGCAGGTGGGCGGCAGGAAGCTGCTAGCCCTCGAGACGTTCCACACGCCGTCCAGGCAGGGCTGTGCCTGGATGGTGACCGTGCTCAGCGCTCCGCCTAGGCCGGCAGGGGCCACCGACACCTGGACGCTGGGCCCGGCCGGCCAGGCCAGCCCCTTCCTCCTGTCAGGCGGGCCAGGTGGCTGTCTTCCCATGGGGCCAGGTGCATCCCTGGGGCTGGTCATGGCTCCGGGCCCAGGGGGTACAAGGCCTCCCCGGGAGACGTCAGGGTCCTCACCACTGGCAGGAGCCTGCAGCAGGCACAGCGCCTCCTGGGTGAGCTGGTGTAGGTGTGTGGCGCAGGCATCACAGTGGCTTTCGGCCTCGCGACGGCACGCAGGCGAGGCGCCAGGCACTGGGAGATTGTCCAGGAGCACAGCGGAGAGGCAGGGGTCCTAGGACACCAAAGGACAAAGGCACAGTCAGTGGCCAGCTGGGGCAGCCTCGGAGAGAGCCCGCTGTCCACGCCTCACCCGCTGCCACATCACATGGCCGCCCAGCTCCATCCATAACTGATTAATAAGCCCCACACGGCTTCCTCCACACGAGCCCAGCAGGAAAATAATTATGGACGCTTAGTAGTGAGGTTCGCAGTGCCCTGGCTAACCGCCGCCTCCCCCCACCATTAACCACACGGCTAACAAGGCTCCCCGACAACCACCCCTTGGCGAGTGTGTCCTGGGGAGAGGGGGGCTGGAGACCCTGCCCGCCTCTCTGGGTCTGCAGCCAGCCCTGGGTGGCCAGCAGGAAAATGAAACCAGGGGCTGCTGTGGAGCGCAGGAAGACTCCCCGAGGGGCAGCCTTCCCAAGGAGGTGACGCTCACGGGGAGGGGACCCCCGGCCACATCGGGCCAGCACTGCCCTGCTCTTGGAGGAGCCAGGCTGCAGCTGCGATGGCAGCCACGGGAGAGAGCACGTGTCCTGAGGTGGGGGAGGAGACCCAAGGAGAGGCGTGGCTGAGAAGAACTGCAGCTTCAGGGCACAATCAGAGCCCCCAGGTTACCGTTGTGGTCTGGATCCGAGGCCCCCGAGTCTCGGATTCGGAGGTGGGGTTCAGGCGACCAGGCACAGTTACAGGGTGGGTTTCCCTTTGAGGAAACTCGCTCCAGAAAACACTCCCAGCGCCTCAGGGAGGCACAGCACCTGCACAGGGGCCATGCGCGGCCCCAGCTCAGCAGGCGGCACCTCCTCCCGCTGACATGGTCCTCGGGAAGCCGGCCTGGTTACGTGGGCAGCAGCTCTTTAGCTTCCAGTACATGCAACACGCAATCCAGCCAGCCGCCGAGGGGAAGACGCACGTCCTAGGCGACCTGACTGGGGCCACCCCGAGACCAGACCCACTTCCAGCAGAGCCTCGCTGCCCCTCTCCACAGGGCCGTGCTGGCCTTGGCGTGCGCTGCTTCCTGCCAGTGCCCCACTGAGGGTCCTGCAGTTTTTCCAGTGACAAGAGCCAGGGGCCCTGGAACCCCCGTGGGCCGCGTGGGCCGAGGTCCCCAGCTCCTCTCAGGGGTCTCCTCGGGTCCCCCAGCCCGGGTCTCCCTCCCTCATTGGCTACAGGGGGTCCTCAAACATGCTCTGTTCTGCGCCGCTGAAGAAGCTGAGCCCACTGAGCCCTCAGGGCTCTCGGCTGCCCGGCTGCTCCCCCAGCCTGCCCTGTGGCCTGCTGCACCCTCCCCACGCCCAGGAGGCTCAAGGGGATGAGAGTCCTGGCCTGGAGTGGCCAGCACAGCAGGAGCCCTGGCCGCCTGTGGACAGGGCCCTCTCTCCTGGTCTCCAGCCCCAGCCCCAGGGATGCCAGGTCACGTGACAGGGTGACCCTCCTAGGCCCAGCCTTGTGTCAGCTGGGGCTTCACAGCGCCAGCTCCAGAGGCCTGGACTCTCTCCAGCTCTGAAGCACCTGGCAGGTCTGGTCCCGATCAGCAGCTCCCCCGAACCCTGCAGGAATTCACCGGCAGAGGGGCAGAGGCGGGAGGATCCCCCACCCAGGGCGGACTCAGAAACGCCACAGGAGCCCCCTCTGCTCTGCCTCTGCAGCCCAGATCCACATCAGGCGCCCGGCTCCCTCCCAGACAGCCACCACCAGGGCCCCAGCCCGAGGGCAGCCGGGCCAGCTTCTAGTCGCTCTGATTGCAGTGCTTTTTCCACTCTGCAGGAGGCTGTGAAGGGGAAGGAAGTCCCCCCCCACAGCCATTAACCCGCCCAGAGGCCCGGCCCAGCCCCCACGCCAGCCTCCCGGGCCCCGCAGCCTTTGTTCTGGGGCTGCCGGACAGCCAGGGAACCCGCCTGTCCTGGGGACCTCAGGCACGGGGGAGCCCTCTGCTAGCCTCTGAGGCCTGCACCGCAGGAGCCAGGGAGGAAGCGGGCAGGAGGCAGGGCAGAGGCCCTGAGGACGAGCAGCAGCTGGCCAGGGAGGGCGAGGGAGGTGCCAAGCAGGCAGGCTGCCCCAGCCCAGCCCAGTCCCACCCAGGCCCATCAGCGGCCCTCGGGACACAGGCCTGCGGAGTGCAGGGCCAGTGCAGCACACAGGGTAGGGCAGCCCTCGACACTCAAGCCCCACTGGGAGCCTCACAGGCTGCCAGTCACCAGCACGGGGCACCCTGGCCAGAGACCTACACCCCGGCAGCTGCACGGGCTCCCGGGGGGCTGGCCTGGGACCAAAGTCCACTTTCTTTCAGTACTGGAAAACTGAACCCAGGGCCTTCACACTGAGTTACATCCCCACCCCATTTCATTTTTTACTTTGAGACAGGGCCTCACTGAGTCATTAAGTTCCCCAGGCTGGGCTCAAATTTGCAATCCCCCTGCCTCAGCCTCCCAGAGTGTTGGGATTATAAGACTCAAAGTCCATTTTTGGGACAAGCATCTGTCCTGGGACAGGACCCAAGCCCAGCCCACTCCCAGTGGACACTAAGCCTGATCCCAGCCAGGCCACTCCCCAACCCTGGCCACACACCAGGACAGAGGCCCTCACACAACCAGGCAGTCGCTGGGGCACAGCCAGGGACCCAGGAGGAAAACCACCCAGCCCACACCACTTGACCAGCACCTCTGTGGCCAAGACAAGCAGAGCCCAGCCCGGAGACCCACCCTGAGGGTCCGGCGAGGTGGCCCCCACACCCGGCCACCGGGCCTCCTGCCCTGCCCAAGCTCCTGGACCTTCTTCGTGGCTTCAGCATATACGGCGGGGGGGGGGGTGTGGGGGGGGGGGGACAAGGGACAGCAAGGGCCCTTTGGAGGCCAGGTCGCCATCCCGGCCCTCCTCAGGGCACCCCAGGCCACTCCCCACTCTCAGGACTTGAACCCCAAAAGCCCCAGCACGAGGCTGCTCCACACCCTCCAAAACCAGTGCCTTCAGAAAGACGGTAATTACTCCACTGCAAAATATGACTTTTAATTTCTCCTTTATGGTCTAATTAAACAGATATTTTACTTGCATCTGGAAAAATGTTTTTCTTAATTTGATTCAATTTAGCACCACGCAAACCCACCCATCACGCCGAGGGTTTTCGGGAGCCTCCCTACTTAGAAATGATGACTTTTCATTTCTCATTTCGTTGCTGAGGTCGCTGAGCTGCTGTAAGTAATCCTTCCATTTTCTCCCACGCAGGAGGCCACTCCGTCCTCAGAGGCAGGAAAGACGTCTTCTCCCGACCCAGGGTGCCCAGCCCCGTTCAGGGAACAGGACAGGCACAGCCCACTCTGCCCCAGTGTGGGCAGGGGTCCTGCACCAGCTCTGGGGGCCCAGACCCCACTGCGTCAGAGCCTCTCTGAGCCCACTGCCGCCTGTCTACAAAGGCGACCCTGGCACCCGTGTCCAGGGCCCAGCAGGACCAGAGGCCCCATCTGCAAGTGGCTCTGGGACCCGGGTTCCCCAACCCTCGCGAGCGTGGAGCCCGTGGTCGCCGCCCCTCTGTCTCATCCTTTCCCTTCCCAGACAAAGCACTCTGGGCTGTGCCCCTGCCCCACTGTTTCCGGAGTCGACAACAGGTCCAGGAAGGGGCTGGCTGCTGGGCCAGGACTTCCCGAGTCCCCTGCAGCTGGGGGGGGCGGGGCGGGGCCCAGCCTGGCTCTCCAGCCTGGAGACTGGCAGCCATGCCTCGATGCCCACAGCCCCCTGCCCTGCTGGGCATCTCACTGCAGGCCAGGGCCCCATCCTCCAGGCTGCAGCTCAAAGCTCCCGTCCACCCAGCACCACCAGGCACAGCCCGGCTGGGCCACGTGGGCACAGACCAGTCCACTGAGACCCGCCTCCCTCAAAGGCCTCCCTGTTCACCGCCGCCCAGCAGGGCACTGTGGGCCTTGGGGATAAAGGCACCCACTGGAGGTGGCCGCGGCTCACAGGGACCCCAGCACCCAGAGGAGGTACTCAGCCAGCCACACTCCACGCCAGGGCCCCCACCAAGCCCCCACGCGGCCTCCACTCAGCTCCAGGTGGGGCCCTCTTGGCACAGTGAACACTGCCACCGTGCAGCTCTTCCTGTCTCTGGGGAAGAGCTCTGCACCTCGGCCGCCCCTTCCCGCGCTGGTGCACAGACTCAGAGGAGGGATCTCCACAGAGGCCCAGCCTCGGGGCTTGGACGAGAGACCCCGTGCCACCCTCGTCACTCGTGGGGACAGCGGGTTAGCAGGTGCTGGTGGGCAGGACAGGAGCCTCCGTGGCTCCCCAGCTGTGCCGAGGCTCCCTCCCCCCAGGCTCGAGGAAAGGGTTCCCTGAGGGGACAGCACCAAGCCCGGCCCAGGTGCCGCAGGACCAGGCCAACGTCCCTACTGGTCACCTGATAGCGAAGAGGTGGCGGGCGGGATGGCCTTGCATTGCCTTGAGAGAAACACGCCACTGCCGGGCCCCGGGCTCCTGCTGCCGCTGGACACCTCCCTGCCTCTGTGCAGGGACCGCTCTGCTCACTGCTGAGGTTCGGAGGGGTTGAGGCGCTGTCCTTCTGGCACTTGGCCTGGGCAGCGGAGCAGAGTCCTGACACTCGGCCTCTGCTCCCGGCCTTGCCCCTTGCCACCCCACGACTGGTCCTCTCCGGAGTCCCTGAGCTGACTGGGTACTCCCGGCCCCACCCTCAGGAGCAGAACCGGTAAGAAAGCAGGAGCCAGTCCCCGACATTTACTGAGGCCAGAGCAGGCGTCAGGCCAGATGAGGTTAGTGCAGAGCAGGCAGGGCTGGGAGGCTCCGGGACACTCCCTTGGGCCAGCAGGCCACCACCAGGACTGGCAGGAGGGCAGAGGGCTCTGTCTGGGGGGCCAAGGCTGGGGGCGGCAAGACCTGGGGGCACTGGCCCGCTCCACACAGCACCAAGCCGTAGCTCGGCCGGTCCACACCCAGGCCAGGGGCCACAGCCCTCGGTGCAGGACCTCCTCGTGAGGCTGGATACCATGGCGAAATGCCTGGCGCCCAACACAGGGCCCCAGCCCCTCACCCCATCCAGCAGAAGCCAGGCGCCATGGGGGGCGGGGGGGGCAGGCACAGGGCCACGAGGCCCCAGGCTCACCCTGCCCAGCCCACCCCGGGCTCCAGCCCAGGGGAAAGGGGTGGGAAACCAGCACTGGGGCTCAGAGGCAGACCAGGCCCCCAACCCGCCAGGCCCTGGCAGCCACACCCGGCGGAGCTCAGGTCCCCAGTCCAGGGACGAGTGACAAGCATGCCACACACTCAGGTCAGCGGGACTCCACTTATTCACTCTTCTTCCACAAAGATCACACGACAGCTTCCACAACTATACAATACAAATTAAAAACAAGACTTACAGGGCCGGGGATGCATGCAGCTCAGTGGTTCTGGCACCTGCCTCGCAAGCACAAGGTCCCGAGTTCGATCCCCAGTATCAAAAAAAAATAAATAAATAAGACTTACAACTAGAGACAGTCACAGGAAAAACACACAGGAATGATCAGTTCCCATGAGATGCATGGGAAAAGTCCCATGCACTCTTCCAGAGCTGCACAATTAGCTGTGAGCTTCCTGGCAGGCAAAGGGAAAGGGGAACTAGACCTTCCTTGCTCTTTAAGGCAGGAACCAGCTCTTCCACCTCCCAGCTCACTGCAAGGTCCTCCAGGACGCCCCGAGGAAGCTTCGGCCTCAGACCCCACCCTCACCTCTCCAGACCACCACAGGCCCTGACTGCTCCAGACGCAGGGTGACCAGCAGGGCCACCAGGGGCAGCAAGGCCGGACCACACTCACCAGCCCCACCCCTCCCTCATCAGGAGCTCGTCCTGGGCACCTGGCTCGTGTGCCAGCACTTGCCTCTGCCCAGAGGCCACACCCACACCCCAGCCCAGGGTCTGTGTGGCCCAGGCCCGCAGGCAGGTCCTCACCCACCCCTCGTCCACCCGTGAGTCCAGCCCAGGTCCCGGCCCTGCCAGCCGCCCTAGGGAGCTCTGGCCCTTCTCAACCTCGCCGGGTGCCAGGGATCACCAGGCCACCTGGGCTCCACCCTGCAGCGCCTGAGGCAGCACAGCGCTTGGCATGGCGGGAGCCCAGGCCTGGCTCCAAACAGCGTGGGGGGCGCAGCCACATCCAAGGGGTCCCCGTCAGACCCAGGGAGCCGAAGGCCCAAGGCCACAGTCCCAGTGTGACCAGAGCAGGCCTCAGAGGAGGCGACAGGGAAGGGAGGCAGCCAGGGCAGGCGTGCCACACCCCGAGTCGGAGTGCAGAGCACAGGCAGTGAGTGGCCGGGCCAGCAGCCTCGAGCCAGGCGGAGGAGGCAGGAGCCAGAGCTGCAACCGCGGTGGCCCTGTCTGCCTGGTGACAGTCTGAACAGCCACCCGGCACCACAATGTCTTGGAGCTGCCAGAGGCTGCGAGGATGAGACCCTGCCTGCATCAAAGGCCAAACGAGGATGGATCGCTTCCCCGTCCGAGCCATAATCAATGCAGCACCGGTATCGACAGCTCAAATGTCACCAGGCCTCTGGAGGAGGCGCTGCACTGAATGACGAGCTCGGGCAGCAGCTGGGATGGCTTCCCCCTCGGGACCCTGCCTCATCACACCAGGGACCAACCCTTGGGGGCCATCACCTTGGGGACACAGAGCCAGAATCCATCCCCAGACCCCTCAGGGTCACTCAGCCTGGCCGATCAGTCATCCAACAAACATTTCCAGGGAACCTGGAGCCCAGCAGTGGGAACAACGTCTGTTAGAACTTGGTGGTCACCTCACAGCAGCAGATGAGAACACAGGACAAGGAGCGGAATGAGGGTCCAGAGCGTCTCAGAGGCAGGGGCAGCTAGGAAGACAGTGCAGGGAACCAGGCCGGGGTGACACCAGGGTCCCCCACCCAGGGACGCTGGAGTGTGGGGAGGGAGCCTTGAGGGCAGAGGCAGTGGCACCGTCCTCGGAGCAGGAAGGACAACAGGGCAGGAAGCACACACATGCTCCCCATGCCCGACACGGCCCAAGGAGAGAGGCGTGGAGGCCACAGGATGAGGCCCCAGGCCCCGAGGAGATAAGCCCACAGGGCCAGGAGAGAGGGGAGGCTCAGCTCTGGGCCACCCCACGGCCCCCAAGGTGCGGCTCCGGACACTCAACAGCAGTGCTGCACACAGGTGGCCCCGTGACACCGAGCGGGGGGCCTCCAGGGCCTGCCAAGCCCCACACCAGAAGCCAGCCAGAGCGTGACACGACTAAGGGGGTCCACAGGTCCCTCAACCCCTAGACCTCCCCTTGCCACTGAGACTTGGCAAGAACCTAACAGGGCTCCAGGGGCCAGGCCCGGGTCCCAGCCCAGCCCCAGGCCCACCCTGGAAGAGTTCTCTGTCAACCAAGGAGCCTGTGTCCCTGCGGCAAACATAAGAAACAGAGCCCTGGGGAGACCTCAGCACCCCAGCCCTGGATGCCAGCGGTCACCGTGGCCTTGGGGAACAGAGGTGCACCCACTGGGCTCCAGCCAGGCAGTCACCACAGTCCCACTCCAAGAACACCCAATCAGCATGGCCCAGCCCCACAGCTGACCAGGAACCGCTGGGGTCCCAGGGTGGCAGGGCGGCCCCCAGCCCTTCCTCAGCCACAGCACCCCAAGCTGGACAGTACTCGCAGCACAGGCCTGGGGGCCACCGCCCCCACAGAGGCACGCACAGCCCTGGCCCGGGACCTGGGTCTGTTAGTGCCAGGACAGCCAGCGAGGGCCTGAGCTCTCCACCCTGGGCCTGAAGAGCAGAGGAGTCAAAGCCAAGCTCAGGGCTGTGAAGACAGGGGGCTCCCCTGATGAGCTGTCTGCAAGCAGAGGTCTCTAAGACACCCCAGATGGGGACCCTGAGTCCACCAGAACCTGGACCACAGCTCTGCCCTGACCCCCAGCCCTGCACCCAGCTGCCCACACCAGGACCAGGCCAGGCAAAGCAGGGCAAGGGACCAGCTGTCAGTAAAGCCCCTGCACTCCCTGGCCTGTCTCAGCAAGGCACTCAGGAGCCTGTCACCAGGGGCCCTCTGGGGCCCTCAAGGGCCCCTGCTGTCTCTTATGCTGCCACCCAGGACAGGCCCCTGGGCCTCTCCCCTCCCGGGGGAGCCCTGGAGAGAAGCCAGGACAGAAGCCAGACTGGCACCCCACACTGCCAGCCCGGAAGGGCGCTCAAGGTCTCCATCCCTGGCCCCACACCCTCCTGGAAAACTGTACTCAGGCTCTGTAGGGATTCTTCTGACTTCCCCAAGCTCCCCTTGCTGGACTGCAGGCCGATGCAGGCTTCCTCCGGAGACCCCCGCCTCCTGGCCTGCTCAAACTTCCAGGGGCATTGTTCCCTGAACAATGGTGCCTGCTCTCCCAGCCGGGCAAGCCCACTGGCCGGAAAGCCCAGCACAGCCCTCTTCCACCAGCACCCAGCAGGCAGGGCTAAGCCTGGGAAACCCAGAGGCCACAGCCGCTGCCCACACTCGAAGCCCAGGTGGAAGGCAGCATCCAGGAACCATTGGGAACACCCCAGGGGCAGGGGGTGGCCAACTCTCCCTCCACGCTGTTTGTGGCTGGTGAGCCACTCACTGCCAGACACCTGGTTCAGGACAGGGGCCCAAGAAGCCTCTGGCTGGCCTGGAAGCAGTCCTGCCCTGGGAGGGGCCCTCAGGCTGGCTCCCCTCCCCCTCCCAGACCCAGTGTGGCTCCAGCTGTGGGACATCTGCAAGAAACGCCTGCCCAGACCCTCCCACCTGCAGCTGGATCCCAGGATGAGCGGCCCCAACTCACACAACAGTGCTAGAGGGGAAACTGAGGCCCAGAGCCACAAGCAGCCACAAGACCAGCTAGAACGCAGCCTCCCTCCAAGTCCTAAGGGCTCCCAAGTTCCAGCGCCGCCTGCCCAAGCCTGGAGCGGGGTCACTTACCCGGAGGGGAGTCCCAGGCCCGCTGACCAGCTTCCACGCCTGTCGCTTGAGCTCCACCAGTTTCGTGTGGCAGTGGCGGCACCAGCCGCCCCCGCCGCCCGAATGGCTCTGCTCTGAGCCGGCCCCAGCGCCCTCGGGAGCAGGGCGGCTGCCGCATGGGTTCGACTCGGGTCCGGCAGGAAGCCTCTTGCGCGGGGACACCTCCAGCAGCGACAGCTGCTCGCGGGTCGGGCCACCCTCGGCCACCTGCGGGGGTGGGAGTGCGAGGGCACAGTGAGCCAGGGCTGCCAGGAGCCGCCAACCCAGGCCCCAGAGCAGCGCTCGCGCCAAAGTTAGGGCCCGGCGCGGACGGCACCTCTCCCCGTGCACCGCGGGCGGTCCGGGGTGCAGAGGGCGCTGCGCACCCCGCGAGCATCCTCGGCGTTCCGGTCTCCCCAACGAGCGCCGGCCGATCCCGCCGATCCCGCCACCCGCCACCCACCGCTCGCCCCGGGCCTGGCCGGGCCCCGCGTACCCCTGGAGGCGCCACACACTGCGGGGCGCCTCGGCCGCCCATGGCCGGGCCGCAGGAGGGGCCGCAGGAGGGGCCGCGCGGGCTCCCGGACCCCGGGGCTACGTGATCCGGCCAGCGGACGCCCCCATGGCCCGGCGCGCGGCTCGGAAGTTGGCGGCTCGGGCGAGTGGCCAGAGCGCGCGGTGGCGGCGGCGGGCGCGCTCCGGAGCGGGCCGGGGGCGGGGCGCGGGGCGGGGACCGGAGGAGGGCCACCGTACCCCACCCCACCGGGCTGCGCGGGGCGGGGTCCGGCCTCCGCGGCCCCTCCCACCCCGAGGACCCCCAACCAGTTAAGTGAGCGCCTGCCGGGGGAGGGGCGCCGGGGGCCCAGCGGACACAAGTTACACATGCGCATGCGCCTCTGCTCCCCTCCTGGGAGACGCCCAGCCGCTCTGCACTCTGCAGGCGGGGAAACTGAGGCCGCGGGGGAAGGTTTGGCCCAAGGTCACACAGCGAGATGAGACAAGGAAAAAGGCTGGGCCGGGACCCCCAGACTCCCAGTCTCTTTCCCAGTACATCCCATGCGCTCCGAGCGTAGCTGCCACCCCGGACTGTCTTGAGTGGGTGAGGGTTGCGCGATCTGCGCCTCGGAAGTGCAGTGCCAGCGCTTGTTGTGTCCCCGGGTACCACGCGTGCCTTTGCAGCCGCCCGTGTGCTGAAAGGAGGCGTGTGCGCTGAGAGCCCGGAAGCGGAGGCCCCGGGGGGCACGCGCGGGACCTGTTGTCGGCAGGCTTGGCAGATGGGAACGTAGCTCCGGAATTAATTGCCTTTTTGTCTCCGGTTGGGAGGTCGCCCCCGCCCCAGCGACCAGTTGCTCCCGCCACAAGGAGCCTGGCCTCGTGTTACCGCCGTCGGAGTTCGCCAGCGGCGTGGGGCCTGGGCTCCGCGTCAGCGCGAAACGGCGGGGCCAGTCGCCCGGGCTCCCCGTGACGCCAGCGCCCCCTACCGGCCGCTGCGCGCGTGGCTTCCAACACGGAGACCGCTGGCGCCCCGCGTGCGGGACTGAGAGGCACGTGCAGGGGTCCGGGAGGCCCGAGCACAAGCCATCCAGGTGGAGACCCTGGCCCACGGCGCCCAGCGCGGGGAAACGCCTTCCCACGGACTCGAGCTCATCAAAGCGACCCTTTCCGTTTCACCCACCCTCTTTAATAGGACAGCCCTCCACTCCACGCAACCCCACAAAAGTGGGGTGTGTGATCTCCTCCTGGCTTTCTAGGTCGTCTACGACCAGAGGGTTCGCACGGCGGCGAAGAGAGGAATGGTGGGCAGCGGCTCCCCAAAGCCCGCAGCCGCTTTCCCCCCAGCTGCGAGCTAGGAATCCTCCCCTCCAGGGCTGGCTGGAAGGGGGGCTTCGGCCCACGCGGGGTGCAGGTCCCCACAGATGCCGCCCCGCCCGCTGCTGCCCTGGGAACGTGCCCGTACCCGGGAGGCACGGCTCGAACAGCCTCCGCACCCCGCGTCCACACACCCTAGCCACACCGCGGCCCGTCCCGCGCCGGAGGAGCCACGCGCGCAACTTTAGCCTCCACGCGCCGCGGGCTTCGCAAAGCAAGCGCGCCCTCGCTACACCGGGCTCCCCGAGGGGACCGGAACACAGCCCCCGGGGCCCGGGGGTGCACGGGAGCCGGGTCGCCTTGGGTCTCGGGACCCCCGTCTCGCCCACCCCGGCCCGCTCTGCGCTCCGCGCCCCGGCAGCCTGCCTCCCCGCGCTCGGGTCCGCGCTCAGCCCTCACGGGAGAGGGAGACGCGGGCAGAACCGGCCGGGAAAGCGAGGCCGCCAGTCCCCGCCAGAGTCGCGGGACCCGCCGCCAGGGCCCTCGGCTCACCTTGCCTCGCCGCCGCAGGAGGTGGCTGGTGAAGCCCAGGATGATCTCTGAGTCCAGGCACAGCGCCCCCATCTCCAGCAGGCTGGGCACCTTGCGGGGCGCGCCGCGGGGCGGCTCGGGGGGTCCCGGCAGCGCCATGGAGGAACCGAGCGCGGGCAGCGGCCCCGAGCGCCTCCTGCCGCCGCGCCCCGCCCGCCCGCGCGCTCCCTGGCCGCGCGCCCGCCGCCCGCCAGCCCCGGGTCCTCCGCGCCGCGCGCCCACAGCGCCCCCTCCGCCCCGGCGGCGAGCGGGACCGCGGACCGGGTGGGGGCCCTGCTCTCCGTGGCTGGGGAGGGGGCGCCTCCCGTGCTTGGCCGGGCGGGGTGCAGGAATGCGGGAGGGCAGCGCTGACAGGGACGGTCCAGCCCCTTCCTCCAGTCAGCCCTGGACTCAGCGCCTTGGTGTCCCGGTCCCTAAAGACACTTAGGGAGCGGAGTGACCTCGTGCTCCGCACAACGCACAGGCCGCGGGCAGCAGCCTCCTTTGGCCCTGACCTGACTCCTCCCGGCGTCCCCCGGCGTCCTGGGGCCGAGGGATTCTGGCCTCAGCCACCAGACGCACCCGGAACGCAGGGCGTCGGGGTCAGCCCGGGATGCGCTGCTGTCACCGCGCGCCGCTCCCAGCCCGGACACCCGGGCCAAGAGAATCACCTGGGTGAAGTGGCCCCGAGGAAGGCCTCCGGGAGGCGGGGTGCCAGAGACCTGCCCAGGGAGAGGCGACGGGACTGGACGACTGGGCTGCGACCCAGCCACACACCTTGCCCTGCGCCCTCCACGCCTCGGGACAGGACCTCGGAATCCCGGCCGCCCCTTCAGCTGCCGGCCAAATCTGCTGTCACCGGGCGGCCCCGACTCCCCCCAGTGGCTGCCGGAGGAGAGCTGCTGTTCCATTTGTCCCCACAGGCACAGCATAAACACTTCATTTGCGGACCGCAGGGTCCAAATTACACCCACCAGTCGCCTGCCAGCTTCCGGTCAGGAGGGACCCGGGAGCTGCCCCCTGCCCCGGCCCACTGCACCCCTGGCTTGGGACAGAGAGCGGGGCAAGCCAGCGCGGCCGGGTCTCTCCCCACTGTAGGGCGCTGCGGAGAACCAGCCTGCCCGCTCTTCCTCACCCTATTCAAGGCCCGGGAGGCGTCCTAGTGCTGGGGCTTCTGGGAGGAGGCCAGCCACTGCCATCACTGCAGATTGATTAAAGTCATTGTGTGGATTTTTAACATCTAATTTACCAGGCCTGTGGCCTCGGTCAAAACCATCCCTGGGGAAATCTAGGCCAAGGGAGCAAAACAGAAAAACCTCCTGCAAGTGAGCAGAGCCTCCTCAGGATTCATTGCCCCGGCTCCACTTCCAATCAGACCGTGCAGCAATATTTCAGGGAGGCTGGGACAGTCAGGTTCCTGCACTGGGCCTGAGGAGCCTGACCCCCAGCCCGCTGAGGAGGGGTCCCAGGGCGCCTGGACACAGTGCACACCAGGCCCTCACCCCAGCAGTCCCCAGCCCCAACTGCCCTCTGAAGGAAGGGGCACCATCCTGGCAGCCAGCACTTGGCCGGCGAGGGCCTCACGGGACCGTGAACTCTGGGGCTGCCGCAGGAGACGTACCCAGTGCTAGCACTTGCTTCTCCGGGACAGGGGACAGCAGGTGGGAAGGGGCCTCCTGGGACAGTGGCCCAGACGGACGACACGCAGGGACAGGCCATCCCCGTCCTTCTAAGGAACATTTGTGCCCCTGGAGGGGATCAGAGAAATGGGACTGTTGCCTGCAGCCTGGGGCCCGGGAGGCATTTCCTCCGGGTGACACCTGCTGGCTCTCACTTTCACAGCTTGTTTCAGCCGCTAGTTTTACCCCAGCAACAAGGCTCTGAGCCCCACACTCGGCAGGACCCCACTCAGCCTCAGCAGACCCTGGCTCTTCAAAAGTGTGGGGTGGGGAGAAGTTCCCCTCACCTCCATGCTTGCCCTGGGGACCCCCCACTCGCCCAGTCCCAGGATCACAGTGAGGACAGAGCCCCCAGAGGGCCGGGAGCCTCTCCCAAGGAGGTGTCCCTGGCCGCCTACACCAGGGCCCCGTGACGGTGGAGACTGCCCTCCAGCTCTTCAGGGGGTGTCTGCATGCTCGGGGACGAGCCTGTGTGCTGTCCCCTGCCGGCACCAGCATGTACCTTGGCCGGGTTCTCCTTTGCCCACCTGGCAGTATCCGCTCAAATAACCCTCGCCAGTCCCAGGAGGCAATGTCACTGACCCCCAAGGCTGGGCTCCTCCAACCTGGGGCTGCCCCTCTGCCCCCAGCACCTGGCCTTAGGACAGCAGCTTGGTGGGGGCAGGCTAGACCCTGACAGGAGGCTCCAGGTGGGGAAGAGCAGGACAGTGGGCTGTGGGCCCAGCTGGGACTCTGGGGAGGACACTGGAACACTAAGTTTGTCAAGCAGGGAGATCAGCATGGCCCGGCCACTGCCTGTAGCATGAGAACCCTTGCTGGGCCCAGCCAGGCCCCTTCTGCTCCCTCCCGGCCCCCACCTTCCCAGCTGGAGCCCCAGGCCCAGAGCCCAGGCGTTGTGCTGCACCAGGGCTTCAGCACCTCGGCCAGCGCCGGCCGGGCCCACAGTCCAGTGGTGGATGGGCTGGGGAAGGGAATGCAAGGCGCCTCTCTGGCGTCTCCATCCTTGATTTGCTCATCCACTCACCGATTCAGTCGCCCCCGACTCCTGCCCACTCCCACCTCCCGGTGTCCCATCCACCAGGTCCTCGCGTCCCTGCCACCGCTGCCATACAGTGGCCATAGTGCAGACTCAGATGCCTCTTTTGACGCCACAGATGTATTTACAGCAGTACCCCTACCCACCGGGGCTCTGAGTCCACCAGCGCCCCTTCCTCTGGTCTCAGCACAGCAGCCAGGGGTGCCCTTGTGGAGGATTCTTGCTTCCTTGGTGGCTCAGCTCCCCCACCACCACTGGAGGGTCAGGCTGCCCAAACCTCTGTCTGTGCCCCCAACACTCAGACCCTGGGTTGGAGTCTGCCCAGCTCAGCCACCTCCAGCAGGACACTGCACTGGGGGCCAGCAGATGGCACACCTTGGCCACGGGCCCTGTGGCCAGAGCAAAAGTAAGTGATTCCCTGGTCCTGTGTCCGTCCCTGGCCACAGTGAAACTGAGGCCCTGCCACCTGGGCCTAAGAGGGCTGCCAGCTGACTGCCTTCCTGCATGCCTTCCATCCCACATAACAGGCCTTGGCCACCCCTCTATACCCCTGACTCCTTTCCTCTTCCTGCTTGCTCTCCCTCTACCCCTCCAAGACTGGACTCGGCTCTGCCTGGAGTAGGCAGTGTCTGGGGGACCACAACAGAAGTCCCACTGAGCTCCTGGGCACCTCGCTTCAGAGTGCCGTCAGGGAACCCTTGGGGGCCCCCCAGTACAGATGCATCATCTGGACAGCACGAGCATAGTGTCAGAAACGGCCCTGCTGAACCTCACACACAAGGCCTCCCACCTCTCGAAGCTTCTTTGGTCAGGGTGGAGCTCTACTGAGCTCCGTGTGTGTGTGTGTGTGTGTGTGTGTGTGTGTGTGTGTGCGCGTGCACACGTGCTCGTGCGTGCTTGCATGTGTTATACCTTCTAAGAGTGCACACTACTGACACACACGCCACACACAGCATGCTGACACCAGGATGAGTGAAGATGGGGTGCTTTGGGCTTCAAGGGCCACTCACCATGAGCACAGCTGCCCACTTCAGGGGTACTGTCCCCATGATGTCTCCAAAATTAGTCCTGTGTGAAGCTATGGGGTTTCCTCACAGAAAGAAGGTACTGCTTTCCATGAACTTAGGTGCAGATGAAATTCAGAAAGCAATGAAAAACCACTTGGAAAAAATTGATAGCAAAATAAAATTCAAGAGAAGGATTCAAAAATCAAGCCAAAGAAATCTCCCAGAAAGCAAAGGAAAAATAAAAGGCATTGGGAACAAGGGGGAGAAAATATTATAAGATTAAAACAGAAAGTACAACCCAGGCATGGTGGTGCATGCGTAAATACCAGGACTCAGGAGGCTGAAGCAGGAAGATTGTTGTGTGTTCAAGGCCAGCCTGAGCTATACAGTGAGTTCAAGGCCAGCATGAACTAAATAGCAAGACCCTATCTCAAAAACGAAAAAGAAAGTACAATTTCTGATTGATACAGAGAAAGAACACAGGAAAAATATGACTCAGGAGGTAATGCAAAAAAAAACCCATGAAGATCTAAGGCTAGGGGCCCAGGGATGTAGCTCAGTGGCCCTGGGCCAGGCTGGCAAGTGCAAGCTCCTGAGTTTGATTCCCAGTTTCAGATAAGAAAAGATCTAAGGCGAGGAATTTTCAATGCCTAACACAAAGGAAACAAGCATTCTGTCATAATGGCACATACCTGTAATCCCAGCTACTCAGAAGGCTCAGGCATGTTCGAGGTCAGCCTGGGAAACTTAGTAAGACTCTGTCTCAAATTAAAAAAAAAAAAAAAAAAAAAAAGAGCTAGAGATGTAGTCACTGCTCCCTGGGCTCAATCCCCAGTATTGCAAAAAAAGGGAAAATTATGTCAACATCTTTACAAAGTTTCAAAACAATACCAGATAAACAGAAAGGCTTCAGAGAGGAGGGAGGAGTTCACCTGTGAGGGACTAGGAAGCATATTGGCATCAGACTTCTCCATAGTAGCAATGGGTCCTAGAAGAAGATAAAGCAGTTTCCAAGGCTGAGGGGAAATGATCCTGCATCTAGAATTCTATACCCAGCCAAACTATCAACATAAAAGTAGATAAAGACAAAAAGTTAGCCTTTGATTTTCCCCTTTCTTGAATTTCTTGAAAGATGAGCTCCCCCAAAACAAAACAAACAAACGAAAGCAAGGAAAAGGAAGACATGGAATAAAAGAGATATGACCCAACAAAGAAAAGACATGTAAAGGGCCTTTCAGGCTGGCGTGAAGGGGGTTCAGGGCATCACTGAGCTAAGGTCCCCAGAGGTCCACACTGGATCATTCAGAGCACTCTACAGGAAGGCCTTCAGGAAAAGGAACAAAGTAATCCTCCCTCCAAAAGCCTAGGAGTTACTCAGAATTATGACTGTTCAAATTTTAAGATGTGGTTTTTTTGTTTTAAACTACCAGCAAGGGATGGGTCAAAAATGCTACAAGGTTCAGGTGCTAGTTATCTTTTCACGGCTCACGTACTGATGTAAATTCTGGATGTTAATTGAATCAAAATGGTGATCAAGCTAAAAGTTATAGGGAGAATTGGAGTGAGGGGGGGATAGAAAATGGTCAGAGAAATGAAATCCTCAGCTTCTATACTGTGTCTCTAACTAGTATGTAAAACAGAAAAATAAAACTGCAGAAAAAGGTTATTTGAAGCAGAGAAGTAAACATCAGGAGCAGCAGCTAAAGGGGGTTGCTGTCAAAGGGAGGCACTTGGAGGGAGGGTATATGTTCTCAAAAAGTCTTATAATTATTTGGATTGTTAAAGTATATAAATGTTTGAATTCCTGTTTTAAAAATATTCACTTATTTTAACTTGTAGGTAAAAGTAAGTGTCACTCTGGGTAACTCCAAAGTAAATTTAAATGGAAATTACAAAGAGAAACTAAACACAATACATCACCAAAGTGGTTCTCAATAGAAAATTGAATCCGTATATGTGGTACTGTATTAGTTAGGGTCCGCTAGAGGAACAGGACCCCTAGAAAATGTATGTGTAATTATGCAAGCGGATTTGTGAGGAAGACTCACAGGACCAGAGGCAGGAGAGCCCACATTGGCCGCTGCACACTGGAGAGCAGGAGGACCCAGGAGCTGCTCAGCCCAAGAGGATGGAAGCCACAAAGCAAGAGGAATCAAGGACGCACCAGTCCAAGGTCCGGCACCTGGAAGCTCCCTGGAGAATTGCTGTGTGACTCTGTGCTGGAGGTCGAAGAAACTGGAAACCAGCATCCAAAAGTGACAGCAGTAAAGCATGCACCCACTCCAGAAAATGAGCTCTTCAAAACAGGCACCCAGCCGCTGTGGTGGGGCAAGCCTGTGATCCCAGCACTCAGGAGGCGGGGACAGAAGGATCTCCTCCAGTTTGAGCTCAAGGCCAGCCTGGACTACATAGCAAGACCCTGGCTCAATAAAACAAAACAAAACCCAAACAGACAAAAAGGAAACGCTTCCTTCTTTACCTGTTTTACTCCATCCAGGCTACGAGCCTCTTAGCTGGTGCCACCCACACCAGGGTGGTCCTCCCCTCAGTTTGCTGGCTGACACGTCAGTCGTATCCACAGGAACACCCAAACTGTGCTCTACTAACTGGCTAGGTGTTTTTGAGGGGGTTTGTTGTTGTTTGGCTTTGGTTTTTTTAAGACAGGTTCTCACTATGTAGTTCAGGCTGGCCTCGAACGCACCGTGATCCGTCAGCCTCAGCCTGCAGAGTGCTGGGATCACAGACGTGTGCCACCACACTCGGCCGCTAGGCGTTTCTTACTCCAGTCAAGTTGACAATCACAATTAAAACATTTCTGTACGTTGCAGAGGCAGAAAGTGTAAAGGCCAAAGATCATAGTACACAGTCACATATCACATAGTGACATTTCCATGACAGGTCGCACACAAATGTGGCCCATAACATTCTATCATTGAGTGACACCATAGCCATCTTAGTTTGGGCTAGGACAATCTATGATGTTCACATAATGACAAAATCACCTAGGACACATTTCTCAGAACATGTTCCCATTGTTAACTGACATATAACATATCCACTGAGAAAACATACAGAAGAGTTACAGCTAGTAAGAGAGCAAAAGAAAACATGGAATTCTAAAATATTCACTCAATCCAAAAAAGGCAACAACCAGAAAAGGAACTGGAGAGCAAAGAACAGATAAAACAAAGAGTAAGATAATAGATCAAAACTCAAATGTATCAATACTCCCAATAAATGTAAATGGCCTAAGCATTCTAATTAAAAAGTAGAGACTGGGGCTGGGGATTTAGCTCAGTGGTTTTGCTGCCTGCTGCGCAAGCGCAAGGACCCAAGTTCGATCCCTGGTACCAAAAAAAGTAGAGACTGTCTAATAAAGGCAAGACCTAACTATGTACTAAAGAACATGCATTTAATGCCTTGATTAACCCACTGTAAAACTGAAAAACATAGGTTGAAGAGAGAAATGGGTTAAAAAGAAAAGGATATAAAAAGAAACCCCCACTGACTAACAAAAGCAAGTGGGAGTGGCTGTATTAATAACAAAAGAAGCAAGTTTCAGAGTGAAGAATATAACCAAGGATAAAAGGCTTATCCAAGAAGAGAACAAAGCAATTATAAAAGCTTATTCGCCAAATACTAGAGCTTCAAAATACATGAAGCAAAAGTGGAAATAACTGAAAGGAGAAATAGAGGGATCTACGATTATAGCTGGAAACTTCAGGACTCTTCTCTTGATAACTGATACAACAACTGGACAGAAAATCATAAGGACACAGTGGCCTGGATGACACTGTCAGCCAACTTAGCCTCGTCCACATGTAGATCCTCCTTGACTTGTAAATCAGTCAGGGCTCACTAGGGTAACGGGTTGAATACAAAACTACATAGCTAGATGGATGGATAGATTGATAGACAGATGGACAGACACAGATGCATATGACTCGCAAGGGAGGCTTACAATAGCCTCCTGCAGAGTCTGGTATGGAAGAAAGCAGAAGGGCCATCTGAGGGCCGGAGAGCTGAAGGATCCAGGCAAAGGTGGCAGGGCTGGAGCGCACTGCAGAGTCCTGTTGAAAGCCAAAGAGTCCATGTTGGAAGCCTGAAGACAGAAGTCCCAAGGTGATGGTGAAGACTGGAGCTCCTCCAAAGAAATCCAAAGGAGACATCCTTCTTTCCCCTGTTTAGTCCATTCAGACAACACACCTCTTGTTGGGTGTCACTCACACCCAGGATGGATCTTCCTTCTTTAGTCAATCCATTCAGTCACACCTAGAAATACCCTAATCCAATCAGTTGGACGTGTCTTAGTCAAGTGGGCCCAACCGTTAACTACCAGAGCCTGTGGTAGGGTTCTGTGTGTTTTTAGGGTTTTTATTTGTTTTTGGATAGGGCCTGCCTTCCAGGGTGCTAGAGTACAGGTAGGCATTCCCACACCCAGCTGCCAACAAACTTTAATAATTCAAACAATGCACAAGGCAGTCTCTAAACATGATAGAATTAAAGAATCAATATCTTTAAGATGTTCCCAAACATCGTGAAACTAAGGATACATTGCTAGATAACCCAACTGTCAAAGAAGAATTCAAGAGAAATTAGCAAGTATTTTGGATGCAATGAAAAGAAGCTAGATTTAAAGTATTACTTGGAGGGAAATTTATAGCACTGAAATGTCTATAATAAAAAGCTCAGATATAGATGAACTCAGCATCTATTTTAAGAAACTAGAAATTTGGAGGATGTGGGCCAGAAATCAGTTTCAGTGGGCAAGAGAAACTGGTTCATGCCATCTATTCTGCAGCACGGTGACTGCAGTCAATAACAATGTATTGAGGTATTGAAAAATGCTGAGAGTGTGCATTTTAAGTGTTCTACCACAAAAAATTGTGAGTGGATGTTATGGCTGTGTCTAGATGCACCCCCAAAGCGTCATGCAGTCTCAGATGGGGCTTTTTCAGAGGTGGATGAATTAGAGTGTGAGATTGATTCATGGTACAATGCTAGACCCAAGGGCACTAGGGTTAAGGGTGTGAGTATTGCCCACCCTAAATTGTCTGAATAAGGTGAAAGGGGCAGGCAGATGCTGTTAAGGTCTCTAGTTGCTTTTGCTACCTTGTGGTGCCATGAGATGTTCTCCTCTGCCATGCCCCTCTGCCATGTGCCACTCTGCCTTGGAGCCAGCCAACTATGGACTGAACCCTCTACGAACTGTAAGCTAAACAAACCTTTCTTCCTTTAACTTTGGGTGTCAAGTATTTTGTCTCAGCAACAAGAGAAAAGTAAAACGAAGGGCTGAGGATTTAGCTCAGTGGTTCCACCGCCTGCCAGAGTTCAATCCCCCGGTTCCAAAAAAGAAGGAAAGAAAAGTAATGAAGACAGTGAAGCAATACTTATCCTACTTATCTTGATTTAGCTATTCCGCAATGTATACTGATTTTGAAACAAGTTATACATTACAAATTATGCAATTTTTGTCAAGCAAGTTAATAAATGAAGTTTTTTTCAGAAAGGAACTAGAAAAAGAAGAGCAAGTAAAACTAAGTATGGAGGACAAGGAAGGAAATAATAAAGCTT
The DNA here is from genome assembly GCF_053883595.1 of Heterocephalus glaber. NCBI lineage: Eukaryota > Metazoa > Chordata > Mammalia > Rodentia > Bathyergidae > Heterocephalus > Heterocephalus glaber. The sequence goes on along the minus strand of NW_028258379.1, from coordinate 40,562,589 downwards.
TGAGTGGAAATCAGTGAAATAGAGAACAAAAATATAGAAGAAAAACAATAAAATCCAAAGACTTTTTTTCAGAAAATCAATAAAAATGACAAAGTTCTAGTCAGACTGATCAAGGAAAAAGGAAAGGAAACACAAGTCATCTATATTAAGAATGGGAGATTCAGGGGCTGGGGATTTAGCTCAGGGGCACCCGTGCCTGCCTCGAAAGCACAAGGTCCTGAGTTCAATCCCCGGTATGCCTCCCTCCACGAAAAAAAAAAGAATGAGAGATTGGACATCACAAATTCTATGGCTATGAAGAGATAATAATGGAATATTAGGCACAACTCTATACCAATAAATGTGACAATGTAGACTGAATGAGCAAATCCTTAAAAGGCACAGTCTCCTAAAACTCACCCTAGAAGAGACAAATAATCTGAATAGTCCTATACCTAACAGAGACACTGGAATTCTCATCTAAAACTCCAACAAAGAAAACCCTGGGACTGGGGCGTTGGAGCAGGCGGGAAGAGATCACAAAGGACACTCTGCCCTTTCGGGGTGAGGAGGGCCTGTCCACGACCCTGACTGGTGAGCAGTGGCTCAGGAGCACGTGTGTGTGGCAGCGAGTTGTGCACACTGCACGTGTGCTTTACGGCACCGCAATGAACCTTCTGACTGGAGGGCCCAGGCCCTTCCCCGCCCTCCTCTCCCCTGCCTACAGCTCTCGGGACCCAAGCAGAGGCACAGCAGCCAGTCCCAAGGACACGGAGACAGCAAGGAGCCACCTGCTGGCCTGCAGCTTCCCTCTGACCACCCTCCGCTGGAAGCTAGAGGACGCAGTGGCCCTGGAGCCTGCCCAGCCCTCACCCAGACCAGGCTGCGCGGCCCTGCATGGACTCAGACACAGGGCACTCCTGGGAGGGGCCGAGGCTCGGCTCCCCTGGGCAGGGAGGCACTGCCTGCCTCCCAAAGCCACAGGTGCAGGGTGGGCCCTCCTTTCCAAGCTCTTCTCCCTTGCCGCAAGCTGCTGCCGAAGACAGGCGCAGATTCCAGCTCCTCCGTGTTCCAGCCTGGGCCTCTGCGTTGAGTGAGTCACCAACTGAGCATACTGGCTGAGCAACTTTAATGACGACCAGGAGAATCGGGCTTCAGAGAGACAGGCTTTCCTCCCATGGGAAAGGAGTTGGTCAGTGTCTGAGCGGGGAGAGTGATGTGCACCATGCGCTAGTCCAGGGTGAGGAGGCCCGTCCTCACAGCTCACCCAGCACTGAGGAGCTCCCCAACGTGAGACTTGCAGGGGAGCCTCGGCAGACAGCTGGCCAGTCATCCAGGGCCGAGTAGGCTGATGGTGTCCCGGCACCACGAAGAGGGGCAGAGGAAGCCAAGTACAGGACGTCGAAGCCTCCCCCAGTCACATCTCCTAGGGGAGCTGAGTCGGTGGGGGCGGGGGAAGTGGACCCTGGCCAGGGTCTCCCTGACCCAAAGGAATGGACATGGGACCTTCCCCATCTTCTGTCTGGAGAGACAGGGAGGCTGGGCGTGCAGCAGGATGTGGTGCCCGGAAGTTCCAGTCAGCTGTCTGCTGAGTAGGGGCCGCCTGTCCTCCCAGCAGCCCCAGGGACCTCCAGGGCTTTCCAGTTTGCTTCACAGGGATCCTCCAGGCCCCTCCCTACTGACAGTCCCACCGCTAGCTCTGCCCCAGACAAGCTCTCTGCAGCCCGTGCAGAGGAAGATGAAGAGGAAGAGGAAGGTATTCCCAGAGCACAAGGGACTCGCCAGTGTCACCTGCTTGTGGGTGGCAGGGCTGGGGTTTGTCCCACTGTGGGCTCAGCCCCCAGGACCAAGGCAGGGAGGGAAAGTGGGGTGAGGTCTTCTGCCTCTCTACAGCCCCCCCCCCCCAGCAGCAGCCCACAACCTCCAGCCCGGAAAGGGCGCACGCAGCAGGAGGAAGCCAGAGCCACTGGAATGGGGTCCTTCAGTGTCTGGCCCAGCAGCCTGCTCCTGCCTGCACCCCAGAGGTGTCCTTCTCCCCAGCAATGAGAAAGCTGGCGGCAAGAGCAGAGGGACCGGGCACTGGGGAGAGTCTGGGATGCCCTCACATTCCTGCTTGTCTGGGGAGGGAAGGGAAGGGAGATTGGCTTGGGAGGGTCAGACCAGGGGGACGGCCCCGGGGGAAAAGCGCGACCGGTCGCAGGAACACAGGTTGCTGTGGAATGTGTTTATCTTCATCACCCTAGAGTGTACATGTCCGCACCATCTGGAGAAGGGACACACCTGTGAACCCCACCCGAGCCCCTCGCCACGCCGGCGAGGTACAAGGACAACATGGTGTGAGATGAAAACTGCCACCAAGGGCCCACAGCAGCCTCAGGCAGCTGGGCTGCATTGCTGCTGAGACCCCTGGGCACCAGACCACCTGGCATGGGCTGTGCTGCCCACGGCCCCAAGCTCTGCAGCCAGCGCCTGAAAGGTGACCACAGTGGCACTGCCAGGCGATGGGGCACCTCTCCCTCCAGCTGGTGGCCAGCACCAGGCTGCCAGCCTTCCCCAGATTCTGCGTATCATCCCATGGGGTGCAGAGGAAGAAGGCAGTGGGAAATGCCCTAGCAGGCCTCAAAGCCAGGCCTGTCCCCCTGCCCAGGTGGCCCACCAGCTCCCCACAACACTGGGCCAAGCTCCCAGAATCCCGGAGGGTGCAGCTGGGCCAGCGGGCAGTCAGCACCACGCCCAGGAGGGCAGGACATGGCTTGCTGGTGGTGAGGATACAATGGCCCTTTGCTGGGTGCCACCCAGGTCCACCTGGAGCCCTGCATCAGTCTGTCCCAGGCCTCTCCCGTGGGAGCTTCCCACCTACCAGGGCAGCCGGCCATCCCACGAGGGACTCCGGCCATATCTGGTCTGCAGGCCTGCGGGCTCCCAGTGTCTCCTCAGCCCACCTCTGGCCCTCGGTGGGGTCCTTCAACAGCACGCGCTGGCCCCCTGCCTCCCCTGGCCGCGCGCCCCGCATCCTCGGCGACAGGAGTGGCTCCTCGGTGGATCCCCAGTCCTCTCCGGAGCAGGAGGGCGCGGCCGTCCCCAGCTCTCAGGAGGCCCGGGGCGAGGAGCTTCCTTTACCCCGCTGGGAACCCAGCGGAGTTTCGACAGGGGTGGGGCCCCGGGAGGAGGGTGACGAGGGCAGGCGTCTCCAGGCCTGCGACGCTCCGGCGTAGGCGATAAGGCGCCCCCGCCCCGCGGTTCCCACAGCCCGAGGGGCCACGCCCGCTGCGCTCTGCTGTGGCTCTGGCTCTCGGGCGGCGCGTCCCGGTGGCCTCTCTCCGGTGGCCTCTCTCTCCGGCGCGCCCCGCTCCGACCTTGTGAGCCGCGAGCCGCCGCGAGCCGCGAGGAGGACGTCTGGGGGCCGCTGTCGCCGCCGCCGGGCGCGCCGGGTCTAGTGGTCCTAAACATTTCACAATTGCGCTACAGAACTGTTGAACTGTTAAGAACCACTGGACCCAGCGGGCAAGTCGGCCGACCTCGGCTGGCGCTGTGGAGAGAAGCCTGTCCGCCCTTGGACCGCGTGCGTCGCGAGAGTCGGGGCGACCGCGCCTGCAGGGCCGGAGCGGCGCTGCACACACCGAGCGTCCCGCGTGGCCCGACGGCTGCGCTCCTGCGCCGGGCCTGTGAGGCTTTTATGCGCCGCGCCCGCCCTCCCCGGCGCCGGAATGCGCCCGCGCCGCACCGGCCCGACCGGTTCTTCCAGGCCGGCGGCTCCCGGCCTGCGGCCCGCGCGCGGGTCGTCCGCGGCCCCGGGACCTCTCGGCCCGCCCGCGCGGGGGTGGCCCTGACTCACCGCCCAGCCCTGCCCGGCGCCCCCGCCTCCAGCCCGGGCCTAGGCGCACCTGGCCTGGAGCAGGCGCCCGGGACGCACACCTGCCTCCTAGCCCGGCCCGAGGCGCCCGCTCCCCGCCGCCCGAGCCGAGCCGAGCCGGGCCCGGGGCGTCTGGGGAGATGAAGGCCGCAGCGGGCGGGGCGGAAGGGCGATCCGCCCTTCCCGGGTGCGCCCTTCAAAGCGGCTCCGTGGGAGCGAGGATGAAGAGAAAGTGAAACTGCAGGAGGGGCGGGAGCGGCCCGCGGGTTTCTGGTGCCCGGCCTCCCGCTGTGGGGAGCCGAGTAGGGTCAGCCGCGGGGCGCAGGGCCTCCCGGCGCGACGCGCCCCCGCCCCCTGGACCGGGAAGAAGAGCAGGCCCGGCCTGGGGGAGCCCCGGGCCCTGAGCGTGGGGGACAGCAGCAGGTGAGGGGCCAGTCGTGTGTGCTGGGGCAGCTTATTGCAGTAATGCGAATAGCAAAAGGTGCGCTGTTTCTCTTTGCAGTTGGGGAAACCGAGTCTCAGAGGAGCAGGGAGGCCTGCGGGGTTAAACCGCTCTTGGCAGTGGAGAGGGGCTGCGGGCCTCTCGCTCCCAGGGCCTGGGCAACCATCACTGGGAGAAGGCTGGGAAAATGGAGACGGGTGCTCTGAGGGGGAGGTGTTCCCACAGATAACCCGGCCGAACCCAGTGGCGTGGGAGCAAGGCCGCCCTGCATGAAACTAGCAGGTGAGAGCGACGCGGCCCTGGGGGTTCTGCACCCCGGGGGCCCAGGGCACCGCCCACGCGCGTCTCACCCTGTCCAGAGATGGGGCTGGTTCTGCCTGGGGACTTGTCACCTGCCTGCGGCGGCCAGCGTGGAACCTGGATGCAGGAGTGTACAGCTCTGCGCTTTGGTTTCCTTACTGCAAAGCGGGGGGGAAACCCTGAGGGGCCTCGTGGGGACACCCAGCCACCCCAGGGCAGAATGTAAGCACCCAAGTGGCCATGTGCCCGACGCCACTGCGTCTGAGGGGTGGGAGCCCCGCTCTGTGCCCTCTGTCCCTGGCTACTGTCCTGCGGCTTCTCTTGTGACTCGGCAGACAGGCCTGTCCCCAGGACACCAAGGTTTCCAGAGCCGAGCCGCAGCTGCCTGTGGTGACGTGCTGCATCCAGCAGCGCACAGACGGCCAGAGTGGGCTTGGCCCCGCCTGCCCAGCTGCCACGTCTCCCTGCCAGTGGCCCAAGCGTCTGCTGAGCCGGTCTGACCCACTTGGGGACAAGCCATTGCGGCCAGGGTGCTCCCTGGAGGAGGGGGTGTGGGCGTTCCCACAGGCAGGTCGGCACCTGCTCGGGAGGGTCCTGCCGTCTGGGGTAACGTGAGCCACCTGCAGCTTTCACAACCTCTGGCTCTGCAGGCTCGAGAAGTGCTGAGCGCAGCGTGGCCACAGCGACATCCCTGCCCGGCCCTCGGCCCCTCAGAGCAGAGGGGCACTGCCCGAGCTGCTGGGTAGGGGCATCAGGGTGGGTTCAGCCCTGCCCACCTCCTCCATACCCCCACCCGAGGGCTCACCCCACCCTCAAGAGCAGGCCTCTTGGCTCTCAGGCCCTGTGCCCCCTCCTGGTCCCTGTGCCCCCAGAGCCAGGGAGGTCAGGGCTCCATCTGGGTGTGGGGCAAAGGCCTCCTGGGCCCTGCCATCCTTGTGTGGCATGGCCTGGTTGTGCAAGAGCAACGGCACACCTGTGTCTGAGTGAGGAGCTGGGAGGCTGCCAGCTGCAGCTCCTTCGGGGGAGTCTGCACCCCAGGGCCCAGTCAGGGCCTGGGAACCAGGCTGAGGAGCCGTGGCCTGGCCACCTAGGTGCCAAGTGCTAGCTCTTGGGAAATGCGTTTGTCCAGCTTCCATAGGGCACGTGGCTTCATGCTGTGCCCTGTCTTCCCACGGCACAGGAGCCAAAGGCAGATGGACAGAGGTAGAAATCCTGGTGTGGCACGGGCTGGAGGGGTGCCAAGGCCAGGGTGGCAAGGGAGGCCAGGGCCACAATGGCAGGTGGCTCCATCCTGGGGCAGGTGCTGCCCCTGCTGGGTGCGTCAAGCTTGGACCAGGAGCTGACCTGGGCCCGAGCCCCCGACTGCAGCCCCAGCCCGGCTCTGAAAGGCAGGTGGCTGCCATGGTCCCCCAGCTGGCACCCTGGGGCCTGAGACAGTCGCCCTTCCTCCCTCCCCAACAGCAGCTGGCTCACAGTCGGTGGGAGAGGGGCCGGAGTGACCGTGGGCAGCTGTCAGCCCCAGGAGCCCTGCGTGTCCTGTCCTGTGATGACAGGGTACAGGGCCCTGGGAGGGTGGCTTGTCAGGGTCCCTGCCCTGCCCACCCACCCTACCGGTCAGCAGTCTGGGGTGACTGCCTGTCCATCTGACCCCTCCTCGCACACAGCCAAGTCACAGCCCAGACAGACCCCCAAGCTGGACTTGGGACCAGGAGGAGACTGCCTCCGCAGCAACTTTATTGCCATTCTGCCTGACAGACCTTCACGCTTCATCACTGAGACAGCCCGTGGAGCTGTCCAGCCAGGCCCGGCCAGTGGAGTGCATCCTGCTCAGGCGGGTAGGCTGGGGCATGTGGCCCCGGTCCCTCCAGCAGGTTGAGGCAGGAAAGCGGCTCCTGCTGCAGCAGGATGGCTGGAGGTTAGACACCAGGCAGCGCTTCCTGCAAACAGGCAGTCTGAGAACTTGTGCAGGCCCAGCTGTACCTGGAGGCCGGGCTGTGCCGCATCTCTGCCCTGTGCTATGTATGGCCCCACCGGGCCTGAGGACCCAGAGGCACCAGATGGTGGACAGGGCCGGGGCAGCAGGCTACAGACTGGACAGGACACAGGTCTGGGCTAGTGCTCCCCACCGCCCCGGGTTCTCCCAACACTGCAGCCCTCCCAGAACCACAGGAGCCCGGCCTACTTCAGCCTCCCTGTGCCCATGGGTGCTGGATGAGGGGTGGGGGCGGGGGGACTCACATGGCCTGCACCCTCCAGGCTCTGTAGCAGGGCCACCACCTCCAGGTTCCCTGCGGCTTCCGCCTGTGGGGCACATCGGGGCTGCTCAGGGACCCGGCCCTCCCTTGCCTGCTCATGCACACAGGGCCCCCACACCCCCCACGGTTCCGGGCCTGGGGCAGGGACAGCAGGGCAGCAAGTGGGAGGGAGCTGGGGGCCGGTCAGGGTGGCCATCCTGCAGGAGGCGGCCGAGCACTCACGACACGCAGAGCACTGCGCCCGTCGTAGCCCGGCTGCTCCAGGTCAGCCCCGGCCTGGCACCATGCCCGCAGGCCTTCTGTATCCGCCCTGGATGCCAGCCTGGGGGTCGGGGAGCCGTCAGGGCCTGCTGGCCACCATCCACCCATGCGCCCCTGCTGCCCACCCCTCCTGGTTCCACACAGCCAGCCCCAAACGCACCGCCCTGGGTCCGGAGTCTGGGTGTGGCTGTGACTCCGTCCAGGCTCAGGGTGCACAGGATCTGGCACACATGACCATGCCCAGTGCCCCCCTTCATTTCACAACGGGCCCTGGGGGTGGGAGGCGGGAAGGCCAGGCCCCTCGAGGCCCGTGACTCCGCCTCATCAGGAGGCATCTGTCTACAGCGGTAGACAGTGGCGCCTCATAATTTCTGGGTGAATCACACTGGAAGGCACCACCCGCCCCTCCCAGACCCCCACACACAACTCCACACAGCCGGCTCCCTGCTGCACCCCCTGGAGGCCAGCCCACTCCGAAACAGGGTCCCAGATGATGGTTCCAGCCCGGCTCCCATGGACCCGGCTCTGCCTGTTTCTCAAGACTCCGAGGCCTGCCTGGGGTACAGCCCTGGACCAAGCCACCCCACAAATCCCTTCAAAGCAAAGGCCAGCTCCCACCCTTCTAGGAGCCCTGCACCCTCAGCCTAGCCCAGCCCCTGCCCTGCACATCACCCACACCTGGGGCACCGAAGACTAGGGTAGGGGGCCTGGGTCCCCCAACCCCACATGCAGGACTGGGGGCTCTGGGCCAGGTGAGGAGGGGTCCTCCCCACAGAGCAGGCTCCCACCCCGCTTCCCAGCTGGGCTGCCCGACCCCAGTCACCCACTCGCTGGGCCTGGGGCTCCTGGCCTCAGGGACATCGCGCTGGGCCACACACTGTCCCCCGGCACAGGGGTCTCCAGCCTCCGCCTTTCCCAAGTGCTCCACCCCTTGGGCCCTCACGCGGTGCACCTCTGCTGCACACACCCTACTGGGCTGTTCTCTTGGCCAGGACCCTGTAAGGTTCAGGGCAGACACCGCTGTCTGTTGGCCAGGCCAGTGCACAGCTGGGCACGGGCTGTCCTGCTTCAGCCCTCTCAGCAGGCCCGGCTCCTCCTCGAACCCTGTGCCAACTCCAGCTGCCCTCACCTGCACAGCTCTGTCCCTGCGTCCTCCAGGTCCTGGGGGGACAGGCAGGCCCCGGCTGCCCGCAGCAGCTGGATGACGCCCCAGTGCCTGCCATGGGAAGCAGTGTGCCAGCCATCAGCCCCCAGACCCCCCTGTGTCCCCTGCTTTCGGGGTCTCCCCTGAGCTTAGGGGCCCTTGGCCCTGGCCACGGGCACAGCTGCTGCTGCCCAGCCCTTTGCCCAGGCCCATGCGACTCGAGGTCCACTCTGGCCGAGCAGCTCCTCCATCCCAGCCGCACACCCACGTGGTGCCCTGGCCCATCCTGGGCACCGCACTGGAGGACAGTCCTCACCTAAGCCCTCTGCGCCCTGAAACTGCCAGGCCCAGGACTGGCTCTGGGGAAACCGAGTCAGCCATGCCCGATTCTGCCCTTGAGGGTAGTAGGGGACAAGGCACTGCAGACAGATGTCCGCAGCGGACCAGCTGTCAGGGACCTGGAGTGTCTCCTAAGGCGACTTCCGAAGCCAGGCCTCTTTGGGGCCAGTGTCTGCCAGGCGGGCACGGGCTGCAGGGGGCTCCAGCAGAGCCAAGGTCAGGGCGTGCCACGTACGGCAGGGTGACCTGCCTCCAGCACCCAGCCACTACCGTGCCCCCACTGCCAAGTGTCAGGGTGCACCGTAGGGGCTGGGGCCACCCTACTTTGAGGGAGCACGAGGCGGCAGGCTGGGAGGGCCCCTGGCCCTGGCCTCTCCAGTGCAGCAGGCCAGGCAGGCAGCTTCGGGGAGACCAGCTGGGCCCGTTGTGACAGCCAGGGCGGGATGGGGTGAGCTCACCTCACCTCGCCACACGCCCATGCCCAAGGAGTGCCAGTCCCAAATCTCCAGGCCACATCACCCCAGCCCAGTGCAGGGGTCACCCTGGAGCCCATCCTGCCATCCTAGAAGGAACGCTCGACCCTTCCCAGGGACAGGGCCCTCGGCTGGACACCAGGGCCCAGTGATGCTGGGCGTGGACACCCAGGCCTTCCCTGTGGAGCTCACAACAACCCCTTCCTCGGGACGGGGTCTGGGGCACCCAGGTCGGTCTGGATGACCTGGTCGCCAGACAGGTGTGACAGAGCCACGGCGGCCCGGCATGAGAGGTGGGGAGGGACAGTCACGCTCACAGGCTCCCCAGGTCACACGACGACGCCCTCGGCACCTCTGCTGCTCTGGGCCTAGGGTCAGGGGTGCCCGCTGAGGCACAGCAGTGGGCTCTCTGGTGGGGAGCGGCCCCCTTTCCCAGCTCCTGCCGCCTGCCCAGGGCCTGCCGGGACTCGCCACGTGGAGGCTCGGTGTCCCTCAGGGGCCGGAGCCCATCAGAGCCTCCATCTGCCTGCTCCGGACTCTCCCCAGGCACAGGCACATGCGGCCGCGCTTTGCCAGGGGCTCTCCTTTTCTACAACCTGGTTTTGATCTCCAGGACCCAGTACCAGAGAAAAACAGAATAAGCCGCGCCTGGATCACCCCTCAGTCGGGACCCCTTCTTGGTCTCTGCCCACCACCCACTGCAGTGCCCAGGCCAGGTACCTGCCCCGCACAGCCAGCAGCAGCGGGGTGAGGCCGTCCTGGTCGCGGGCGCTCACATCCACGCCCCTGCGCAGCAGCATGGTTACTGCCCCCACGTGGCCCCTCCGCGCGGCCGCATGCAACAGGGTTTGGCCGTTAGGGTCCTGCAGGCACAGGCCACTGCCCTGGGAGACAAGAGGGCACACCACCCGAGAGGGCTGGGCAGGGAGGACCCCGAGAGAGGGCTGGGCAGGGAGAGTTGGATGCACGGAAGACAGGGCCTGGCGGGGTTAGGAGGGCGGGAAGGGCTGGCACTGCGGGGCTCACCAGCTCCACAAGCGCCTGCAGAGCCTCCAGGTCACCTGCGTGGGCTGCAGCCAGGGCGAGGCTGGGCACCAGGGTGTCCCGCACGGCATCTGCCTCCTGGAGAGGATGATACTCTGGGGTCCCCGGCACCCCAGGGTCAAGGGCGGGCAGAGCCCACGGATGGGGAGGTGCTGGAACCTCAGAGCCTGGAGCCTCAGCCCCCGCCACCCCAGGCCCCTGTGACCCTGTGCCCTGGGAGTGAAGGTCTGATGCCAGTGGCTGTGACCCCAGCCTGCCCGCCCTGATTTCCTCTTCTAATCCTTGCCGGAGGGACTGAGCCGGGAGGGTGCAGGTTGGTGAGAGAAAAGGGCCGCTGCACAGCCCCCACCTTCCCGGAAGGCCAGCACTGGCCACCCAGGGGCTCCCCAAGCCCCCTGAAGCCTGGATGCTAGCAAAGGCCACCCCACCCAGCACCCATGACGCAGCCTGGTCAGGCCCAGGCCCGCCCTGATGATAGGCCACACAGCCCAGCCTTCTCATCTGGCTCCTTGGCCCTGGCAGGCAGATCACAGTGCTGCCCGGGACAGAAGCCCAGCAGCACTGGGCACAGTGCTGGGCCCCTAGCAGGCCTGGCTGTTGGCCCTCCTCCTGCTCTGGACACCTGGGGTGTGTGGGACGCTCAGAGAAGGGACCTTGTCTGCTAGGGAAGCAGTGAGGCGGGCACCAGGGGCTGAGTCTGGAGACCCCAGGCAGCCCACCTTTCACACCAGGCCCTGTGGAGGCAGTGCCTACTCCCCGCCACTGGGCCCCCCACCTCAGGCTCCAAAGGTCCCCTGGTTCCAGCTGCTGTGGCCCCTCACCCTCCTGGCTCCCAGCCCTGGCTGTCTGCAGCTGGAGCTTGAGCGGAATGACAGTGGCTGTGGGCTGGCTCATCCCTGCTGCCTCTTATGATCCTGCCCCTCTGTCCTCACTAGCATACCTGGCTGCCACTCAGACCCAGAAGCCAGGCAACACTGTGACCCAGCTTGCTGCCCTGCAGAGGGGACTGGTGCTTGTCCACGGTGGGCAACGTCATCTCCCCGCGAAGATCCTTGGCCAGCAGCTGGAGGACACAGAGGCACTGGGCTTGGCCCCTGCAGCCCAGAGCTCCACACTGGGCCCTGCAGAATCAGCACCTCCTGAGCCCCCATCCACCGCCCAGCAGCCCAAGGGCCCGGAAGCGGTGGGGCAGGAGGGGCATCTGGGAAGTGTCCAGGGTGGCTGCCTCAGGACTCGAAGGGGTCCTGGGACGGGGCCTGCCCTCGAGCCCATGTGCATGCACCTGCTTCCTGTCATCCAGGCTCAACCCCGGCCGGCCCAGGACATAGGACAGCTTGGCCAGGGCGGCCTCTGACGTCATGTCGAAGCCTGAGACGATGCCGGCTCCCACTGAAGCCTGCGGGAGGGGAACAGGGGCCACTGGGGCTTGCCCAGCCTGCCAGCGGACACCACGCTCCCTCCAGGAGGCGCCCCTGGCCTCTGTTCCCCAACCTCACCAAGCCCGCTGCATAGCCCGGGGTCACGGCCCCCTGAAGGCAGTGGGTGCAGTTGACAAGGATCAGGCCGCGCTCGGCCGCTGCCCGCAGCTCCTGCAGCAGGTCAGGCTTGGTGGGCCCATTGCCAGAACCGAAGGTCTCCAAGACCACACCCTTGAGAGGGGGCTGCAGGAAGGCCCGAACCTGTGGAGGGCGTAGGGGCTTTGCTTTCTGCGCCTGCCCTGCGCCTGCCTGGTGCAGAATGAGAGAGCCAGGCTCTGGGCAGGCACGGGAGAGCAGAGCTCCCCTGGGGGACCACGCATCCCCGTGAGGTGAGGAGACAGGCCCGTCGAGCTGGCGCAGGCACTGTCCCTCCCACAGCAGGGTGGGCGGGTTGACACGGGCCGGGCCGGGAGGCTTCCTGACACTGTGTCGGCCGGCACTGCCCCTCACCGCTCACATCCAGCAAGACCTAGAGCATGGCCTCGGGGCCCTGGCCTCTCAGAAAACAGGGCCCAGCCTGAGTCCCGGGGCCACCCCCAGCAAGCCTGGGGTCCAGAGCACAGATGGTCTCGGAGGAGAGTGGCCCAGGGCCCCGGACTTGGGGAGGGGCCCACCACTGGCCTGTCAGGGAAGGCCCGGGGCAAAGGGAAGCAGAGGCCACCCTGCCAATGCTGGATTCCCTGTGGGGGCTGACCCAGCTGGTAGGGCTGGGCAGCCTACCAGGGAGGCGGGGATGCCAGGGTAGAGGCGCAGTAGCCCCACGTTGTGCTCCACGCTGCTGTGCACCACCAGCTGGTCCTCCCGGCTGACCTTCCGCACCAGCTCCCAGGAGACTGAGGACGAGAGCCGAGGTGTGGGCCCCTCCTGTCCGCCCGCTCCCTGGGCCAAAGGCAGGGCCAGGGTGGCAGGGAGAGGGGAGGGGGACCCCGGCCAGGCCGCATGGAGGGTACGGGGGAGGGAACAGAGGGGCAAAGGCTGATGTGACGGCCAGGAGGCGAGCAAGCAGCCTGCCATGCCAGGCCCCGTGTCCCCCACCAGCCAGCTTTGCCTGCCCCCCCCGCCCCCCACACCTACTGCGCCCACTGCCAGCCAAGGTGATGAAGGGAGGAAGACTCTCCCGGACGCCCTCGCCTCGAGGAAAGGAAGCCTCCATCCAAGTGACGCGCAAGTCCAGAGGCCCCACGCCCATGCCCCTCCCTGTGCCCCAAGGGTGGCAGTGGGATCCCAGCCCTACAGAAAGTGGCAAGGGGCAGACGCCCTGGGTCAGCACCCCGTAATACTGGCCATGCCAAAGACCCCTGAGCTCAGCCTGCCCCCAGTCAAGGCCACCAGCCTCGGGCAGTGGGCCCTGGACCCCTGGAGCTGTGGCCCACAGCAGCCTGCAGCCCATCGCAGCCAGACACTAACAATTCCCCAGCACTACACGGCACCAAGGGGACCCTTCAGTCCAGCCCAGCCCAGGGAAATTGAGGCCCAGGGAGGCGCAAGATCCCCCTGAGGTTCGCTGGAGTCAGGCTCAGGGCTGGGAAGGGACCCCGGACTCCAGAACCCCTGTCAGGCTCCTCCTCCCCCTGGGTAATGTAAGTCCACTGCCTCTGGCCTCTGGCAGAGCAATTCACATTCATTAAGGAACAAGAGGCCGACCTGGACACACCTGGGTGGGGCCTCCATCAGCCCCACACAGTGGCAGCGGAGATGGCTTTAATCTAGGGACCTTGGAGGGGGGCATGGCTGATAGGACTGGCTGGGGGTCCTGCCATCCCCAAGACTTCCTGCTGCAGACTGGGGTGTCCAGGAGACCAAGGCCCGCCTGGTGGCCATCAGCTGCCAAAGAGACCATGAAACCCCTAGGTCTGAAGGCCGTGGTGGGGGGCTGGCCAGGCCTCAGCTCAGTCCCCAGCAGCCCCGGCCCCGTCACCTACAGCAAGGGAGCCTGCAAGGGCAGGGCAAGGGGGCACACACCCACACCGGCCCATCTGGGCGGGCAGTGGTCCCCTGTACCTCGGGGCACTGGGCGCTCCATTTGGAGGTGGCACAGGCTCAGGCCCTGCTGCAGTGTCCCCGGCAATGTCCCCCTTCCCCAGCTCTGCCACTGCAGCTCCCGTCGGGCTGGGCAGGCACAGCCTGGGGTGAGGACGTGTCTACATGCCCGACAGTGGGCACCTCCGGGTACCCCTCTGCCCAGAAGGTGGGCAGAGATGGTGGGGAGCCCTGGCTCCGGCCTCCACACTCCTCAGGGCCCCAGCAGCCACACCCTGGGCAGAGCCTGGGTTTCTCAGCAGCATCAGAGCCGGCCGGGCAGGCTGACCTCAGGGTGGTGGGCAGGGCGTGGGTTCCCAGCACGCAGAGCAATGTGGGGACAGTGGGCTCGGTTCGCGAGGGGCCGCCATGTCGGGTGGGGCCCAAGCTGCTGGCCTTGCATGTGGCAGAGGCCCTGGGGTCCAGAGCTTGGCCTCTCCGCCGAGGCGCCACTCAGCACCCAGAGCTGGCCGTGGGCAGTGCCACACCTGCAGCTTCCACTCGGCCCTGTGCAGCACCAGCTCATGTGGGCCTCCAGGCAGCTCCCAGGCTGCTCAGCACTCGACAGACGCAGACACCCCTGGAAGTGCTGGGAGGAGTCAGGGAAAGGGTGCAGGTGAGAGCCCCGGGATAGGAGTCAGGGCCCCCAGCGGCCCCCAGCGCCCGGGCTGCTGCCCAGCCGCAGTCAAACGAGAACCACTGCTGGGTTCAGAAGAGCAGCCTCCCTTGCTGCCCACAGGAGCCGCGCAGGGTGGCAGACAGGAGGGCAGGGCGGGCCCCTGGGCAGGAAGAAGAGACGCAGGCAGGGCTGGGGCTCCCCCCACGGGCTGGGAGCGCTACAGCCCTCAGGAGAGCACGCATGCACATGGAAGGCCAACGCTCAGGGCACTGCTGGGGGTCGCCGGGCTCCCATGGCCCAGGACGGAGGGTTCCCTGGAACTCCTGGGCACCAAGAGTGTGCGACAGGAGCCACAGCGGCCACTGGGGAACAGCCGGGCCACGGTGTGGGCAGCGCACCTGCGAGGCGGAGCCCCGGCCTCTGCTCCAGCCCCTGGAACTCTGCTCCAGGCTGCCCCTCCTGCCCCGCAGCGCCAGCATGGCTCTCCGGTCGCTCACCTGTGACGTCTGTGCCCACAGTGGCCAGCGGGGGCAGGTTGGGGGAGCAGAAGGCCCCAAACCTCTGGGTGTCCACCTTGGTTGCCCGGTTGCCCCGAAACAGCTGATTCTGGAAGAACAGGCAGACCTGCGGGAGGAGGAAACAGCCACATGTCTGCGACACACGTGTAAATATGCATGATGTGTGTCAGGGAGCAGAGACCAGGTCAACAGCACACTCTCCGGGTAGTGGCATGGGCGGCTGTCCTATCTGCTTTATTGCCTTCCCAAAGTTTTGTTTTTGTGGCACTGGGGATTGAACCCTAGGCCTTCGCACTGAGCTGTACCCCAGCCCTTTATGTTTTATTTTGGACAGGGTCTTGCTAAGTTGCCTGGGCTGGGCTCAAACTTGCGATCCTCCTGCCTCAGCCTCCTACAGTGCTGGGATCACAGGCCTGCACCACCACACCCGGCTCCAAGGTTTTTGCCAATGACCATGTGTTAGTTGTAAAGCAAGCCACAAACCTGATGGGACCCCTTATCTGTGGCCCCAAGTGCCACACCCACAAGTCCCGTGGAGCACACCCAGCCACAGCACCCACTCCCCCCCACGCGCCCCGGCAGCTGGGCACCTCGGGGATAATGTACTGGCCGGCCATGAGCAGCGCCCCCAGCAGGTTCTCCCGGCCGTCGTTCCACAGCGCGTGGATGGGCACCTGGGGAGAGGCTGGGGAGGTAGGCTGAGGCGGAGCAGCACAGGCAAGCTGGCTCCTCTCCTGCGAACCCCTCAGGACAGAGAGGCGGGGTCTGCGGGGAAGGGGAGTCCACCCACCAGGCCAGCAGTGGTCCGTGCCCCGGAAGCCTCAACCCACCCGCTTTGCCCCATGCTCCCTCGCCACCCCAATGGGCACCAGGACTGGCCCCTGTGAAGCCCCATGCAGGCCAGAGGGACCCCGGTTTGGCCTCTAGCAGGCCCTGATGTGTCAGGTCAGGGTGAGAGAGGAGGGCCATCGTGTGCCGGGCCACCTGGGGCAGCACCAGGGGTGGGGGGCATGGCAGGAAGAAGGAAGAGAGGAACAAAGGCAGAGAAGCGACCAGGGTCTCCCCAGTACCAGCTGTGGGCGGCAAGCCTGAGGCCCAGCAGAGGAGGAGGAGCCAGGTGCCACGGGCTGGGCTCCTGTTCCCCCTCCGATGGGCAAGGCCACCCCAGGCTGTGGGCCTCTGGGGACCAGCAAGGTGGCCCCAGGAGGCACAAAGGGCACCCATGAAACCTGCTCGGCAGCCCACAGCAGGAGCTGCCACAGGAGCTGCTCAGCTGCAGCACGGAGCAAGAAGCCCGGTCCTGCACAGCCCTGCCCAGGGTTACCTGGGCACCAGTGAGGATGACAGGTTTGTGCAGGTTTTCCAGCACGAAGGACAGCACGGAGGCGGCGAAGGCCATCGTGTCGGTGCCGTGGACGACCACAAAGCCGTGGTACTGCTCGTAGTGTCTCTGTGGGAGGGGTGTGCTCAGGGGCGGCCAGGGGGCAGCAGCAAAGAGCCCAAAGCAGATGGATGGGCTCAAGGCTTCACCTGCAGGCCCTGGCTGGAGCCCAGGGCCCGAGAATGTCGGTCCTGGGGGCTCCTGACACTCCTCAAGGGCAGCAGCACCCCCAGACTGGCAGCAGCACCTCCAGACAGGGCTGGTCAGCAGGACGCTCCCCAGAGACCCCAAGTGGGAGCCTCAATGTCCAGTGGGAGGGCAGTGCAGATGCGGCCCATGGCAGGTGGTCTGGGAGGCTGCGTGGAAGTGGACCTGGGCAGGAACTCTGGCCGCCACCTCCTGGCAGGCAGCTGGCAGCTTGAAAGGCCTGGGACCTCTCCCCACACCAGGCCCTGCGGGCATCACCTGCCAGGGAACAGTGGGGAGCTGGGCGGCACAGTGGGGCCGTGCGCCCTCTGGTGGCCATGAGAGGACAGATGCAGGCTGAGAAGGCCACAACGAGGTGGCCTGGACCCTGCAGCAGGGATACAGGGCATCGCCCAGAGCTCAGCAGAACAGCCTGGCCTGGTCCCAAAGGAGCCAGTCCTGGACCAGCTCAACCCAGGCCTTGTCGACAGGCGTACTGGCCGCCCCATTCCCAAAATGGAGACAGGCCCTGGGTCACAGGTTGTTCCAGGAGGGTCCCAGCTGGGGTGGAGCCCAGCGTGTGGGTGACCAGGGCTGGCCAGGGAGGGGAGTCTGAGTGACCCCATGGGTTCTTTTCACTAGGTTCTAGGGATTGAACCCAGTGGCCCTTTACCACTGAGCTACACCCCCAGCTCTTCATATCTTTGGAGACAGGGTCTCTCACTAAGTTGCCTACGCTAGCATTGAGCCTGTGATCCTCCTGCCTCAGCCTTCTAAGTAGCAGACGGCAAGGGTTTTAAGGGGCTGAGGGGGTGGGAGACGGGGAGCCAAGGCTGGGCTCGTGTGGGAGCTGGGACCGGAAGGCGGAGAATAGGGAGGAAAAGCGCTGCAGGGGCAGCCTGGCCACCGCACAGTTCCGCAAGCTGCTAGGCCCCGAGTGGGTTCCTTGGCCTTAAATCCACTAAGACTGCAACGAGGACGGGTTGAGGGGTGGGGGCCGAGGCCAGGCTTCCAGAGCCGGCCAGTCCTCCAGGCAGTGGTGCACACCCTGTCCCACACGGACTGGGCCAAGCCAGCGGTCCGGCTGCCCCTGACAGGGAACCTGCACTCAAATGGGGAGAACCCTGGAGCCTGGCACCAGCCCGTGGTCCTGCCGTCCCGGGGACTGCAGACCCCTCCTCAGTGAAGAAAGAGGCTTCGACCCTGCCCACAGTGCCAGCCCCTACCTCCACGATCTGGGCAACCTGAACCCACTCCGTGATGGTCATGTCGCTGGAGTCCAGGAGGGGCTGGCGCTCCAGCACTGTGTAGATGACCCTCTGGTCAGGGCAGGCGGGGCTGCAGGAGGTGGAATGCAGGCTCCCTGTCTGGCCCTCCTCACGGGGTTTCCTGGGCCAGCAGGGGCTCTGATGCAGCAGGCTCTCAGCGCCTGGCCACAGGGCCTCCCTGACACCTGCAGGTCCCAGATGCAGGGCCACGTCCCCAGGAGGGGTGGTGATGTGGGCCAGGACAGGCTGTCCCCACGCACCTGCAAGAGCCGTCTGGGACCAGCCCCGGAGGAGGCTCTCGGGGAGACCCGTGGTGGCAAGGACAACTCCCAGCCCGCCTCCCACCTGAGGGCCGTAGGCCAGCACCGACACACGGGAAGGGAGGCTCTGTCTGCCAGGGTGCCCTCGCCATGCTTGCTGAAGCTGTCACCCCTGTGCCCGGGGAATGAGGGCCGGTAGGAGGGACGCACATGGGCCTGGCTCGGGGAGGCCACCGAGGTCACCCCCACAGCCCTGAGGAAGCAGTGCCCACCCCTCCGACCCCACGGGGCTGTGCACCTCAGGACCCGCCCACCCTGGCCCTCAGGACAGCTGGCGGCACCCGCCTGGCCACGAGCCCCACTCACGGCAGCACCAGGGTGTCATCGGGGAGGCCCCAGGCCCGGGCATGCGCCTCGTCATGGAACATGGGCAGCGTTCGCAGCACGGCAGCCAGGTCTCGGCTGGGGACCAGCACTGGGCAGAGACGGGGAGCGTGCGGTCAGGGCGGGACACAGCGCTCTGTCCCGCATTCCCACTGGGTGCTGCCAGTCCTGGCGACCCTTGGGAGGCCGGCAGCTGTCCCGAGTCTGGGAGGCTGGGCCTCATCCCTTGGAGCGATGCCGACTGCTCATCTGGAAGCCACACAGCCAGGCCCCACTCTGCCCACGCCCCATCTCCAGGGTTGTCCAGGGTTGTCCATGCTTCCGGCAAAGCCCAGGGCCTGGCCCCTCCAGCTGGCTCACGAGGCAGCCATGCGCCCACCTTCTACCCCCACCCCAGGGACACACTGCGCCCGGGGTGCTGCCCGAAGGTACTTCTCCCAGCAAGAGCTTCAGGACCCCACTCTGGGCCCCGCCCAGGAAGCGCTCCCTCTGCCAGGCCGCAGCCCTTCCCACGGGCTCTCTCGCAGGCCCTCGATCCTGATCCCCAAGTGTGACCTCCTCAGCTCCTGCCCGTGTCCCTGCCCAGCCCTTCAGCAGGCGGATGGGCACAGAGCCACCGCCACCCCACCCCAGCAGCTCCTCCACCCGCAGCCTGGGGGTCTCAGGAGCTGCTGTATGTTAAAGGCGCCCTCCCAAGAGAGCCCTGAGAGGTCACAGGCATTTCCGGAAACACTTCCGGGGGGAGCGGGGACCAAAGCTCTGTGCCTGGGCCATGGGCAGGTCGGCCAGCCTCTCCCGGCCCTTGCACTCCTTGCAGTGCTCTGTGGGCTGCCCACGTGCCTGGGGACCAGGACACAGTGGCAAGGACAGCAGCACCCGGGGAAGCGTCCTCTACCGAACACCAGGACCTCAGGAGAGGCAGTGGCTGCTCCGTCCTGGGAGCTCCAGCCTCCCTCCTCTGCGGGTCAGCCGGTCCCTGTGGCTGCAACCTTGGCACCTTAACCCCTTCGGCCCCTTCCCGTCCTGGGGTGAGATGCTGGGGGCTCGGAAGAACCCAGTCCAGGCCTGGTCGAGGTGCCTGTGAGCAGTGGCCAGGGCACCCCGTCCTCAAACTCAGGCCTGTCCTCTACCCGGCCTCCCCAGACTTCCTCCTTCATGGGCAGCCAAATCATAATCCTCCACCAGGGCTCCACAGACTAGGTGGGGCCACCTCAGTGACCAGCAGCACCTCCAGTTGGGGTCAGGAGCCCGACCACATCATCCAACCCCTTTCTGTGTCACATGGGGTGCAGTGGGGGGCACAGGGAGGAGCAGGCACCCCTGAACACAGGCCTGGAGGTCACTGTGGAGTGGGCCCGGCCAGGGCCCTCCTTCCATGCCCAACGCTCTGACTGTAACAGCCTTCAAAGTTGCTGCTGGTGCCCAGGGAACACGGGGAGGGGGACAGAACCAGCCATACCCCCAGGGCAGCTGGGAATGCCCAGTGGCCTCACGACTTAGGTGCTGGCCTTGCTGCCCCAGCCTCAGTTTCCTTGGCCTCTATGAACATCACCTTTCTCCTGCCTGGGGCCAGGTTCTGTCGGCCGTGGGTACTGCTGGTCACACCCTGCATTTCCTGGGGTTCAGCAGCTCAGGACAAAGCCCACCTCTCCCCCCAGCTCCTGCTGCAGGCCTGTCCCCACCGGCACCACTGCCCTTCTGGTTTGGCAGCTCCTGGCTGGCCTGCAGCCCTTTGCCGCTGCCAGCTGTACCCAGTTCCCGGGTCATGAATGGGTCACAGACTCTGGATTTACACATTGCCCCTTTTTGTCTCCCCGATGCAAGGAGTCAGGAGCCTGGCAGGCATCGGAGCTGGTAGGAGGGCAGCGTTCCTCACCCACCCTGCCACCTTCTACAGCTCGAGGGCCGTCCTCCCATCTCCATCTGCCAGGCACCCGGCCCAAGCCCCTCCCCTGCCCCAGACGGTCTCAGGCCCATGGGACTGCGGGTGTTTGTGGCACTGTTTCCCCCACCTGAGACCCCTGGCCCTGTCCCCTATCTGGCGCCAAGACCCCGGGCACCCATAGGGCTCTGCCAGGAGCAGCTGCTCACCAGTGTCCACTCGTAGGCAGGGAGCACATGGGGAGACCAGAGCCCACATGTGTTTGGCAGATGACGCCCCGAGTGTGGCCAGGACATGGCCTGCCTCCCCGTTCAAGAGCCACCTACCACCCAGCACTGGGCCGTGTCCCTGCCCTACCCGTGGTGGGCTGAACACGCACGTGCCCACATCCCAACCCCAGGACTGTGGATGTTTCCTTGCATGGCAAAGCCGTTCCAGGTGTGCTTATGCCAAGGAAAATGGTGAGAGGTCCCAGATTTCCCGGGTGGCCCCAAAATGCCATCACATGTGTCCCCACAAGGGGAAGCCAGAGGGAGCCTAGATGCACAAGGCCTCTGGAGCAGCCTTGAAGATGGAGGGTGTGGCCACAAGCCCAAGCCACCAGCAGCCACCAGGAAGGGGTGCAGCCCTGCCCACACTTTACTCGGCCTCCAGAGCAGAAAACGGATTCCATGGCGTTCAGTCACTCAACACCTGGGAATTTGTCGCAGCAGCCACAGAAAACTAAGACACAAATTTTACCCTCTAGGTCCCATCTCTGCAGGGTGTGTGTGGAAATGTGAAGACGCACTTCCGGGGAAGGTGAGGTGCATCTCTGATTTGGGGTGGAGGACACGCTCACACCGGGCAAGCACCTCTGTCCACCGCCAGGCTGCTCTAGCTACTTCCAGGGGCACGGCATGGGAGGGCAGCCACAGGGGCCTAGACCCCGGCACCCCTCGGCAGAGCCAGAGAAGGCGCCTGCTGCTTCCATGCCTTCCGCCTGGGCAGACCGCTGCCCAAAGGGCCGGCAGTGAGAGCCGGGAAGAACATGCAGGCAGGAGCGGGAAACCGCCCAGAAAACAGCAGGGTCACTAGACACGACTGCTCCACGGACTGCGGCCAGGAGGCCCATTTCAACTTGTAATTTCTTTTATCACTGTAAGTAAATACCAGCAAGTGTCACTCCCAGCTTTGATTTAATGATTGCATCACTTTTCTTCGAGGAAACCCCTGCAGGCAGGTGACTGCCCAGAGGGGAAACCCTGGGCCCTGTCCCAGGGTGGTTGCCTGGAGGGGATTGTTCCTAGGACAGTGGGTCCCCATGGAATCGCCCAGGGCAAGCTTAGGACGGGCAAATGTGAGCTGGAGCCTGAGGAGTCACCTCAAGGTGGGAATCTGGATGGTACAGATGCCATGGGCAGTGGCCAGGAAGCCATGGGCACCACTCCAGCTGAGGCCGTTTGGCTTCTGGGGCCATGAGCAGGAACATGCCCTGGACCCCCTTGCCCCAACGCTGATGTTCCCGCAGCATGTGCTTCACGGAGCCAGTTCCTGAGGCGGTCACCCAAGTCCCTCGGATCCCGTGTGGCCTCTGCTTCTGCTTATCAGGTATATGATGTCCCGTGATTTGTAACAACTTTGCTGAACTCCTAAAGGTGTGCCAAGGGGTGAGGCCTGCCGCCCTCCCTGAACTTTGACAGGGCTTGGTCATGCAATGTGTGGTGCCCTGTAGGCCCTGTTTATCCTCAGGCACAGAAACTGTTACAACAGCGACAATCCAAACAGTTTTGCTGTGGCTGAAGCCACAGCTCCCAATCACTGCTCCTTACCAGAGGCCAGTGCCCCGGTCAGCAGGGTGAGCAAGTTAATTATTGGTGCTCGTGGGGTGGCAGCTCCCTCGCAGGTGGGGCTGCAGCCTTGGGCTCAACGACCCCTGCAGGGCACAGAGAGGGTGGAGTTCACCTGAGGTCTCAGGGGCTGGACCCCAGCCCCAGGCCTGGGCCTCCTGTCACTCCCAACTTCTCTGGCCTGTGGTGCTTCCCTTATTTCTGCAAGCCTCTCCCTTACACACATTTTTAGGTACAAAGGTCAGGGAGCTGGGTCCCCATCTGCTTCTTCCTCAAAGCACTTCACTCAGCTACACATGAGGGCAAACAGGCTGGGGCCTGGCCTGCCTGGGCAGTGTGAGGACTGCTCCTTCTTGGAGGTTAGCCGGGGTCCTCTGGGGGCTAAATTCCCAGCTCCCTAAGGCCTCTCTGAAGAGGACCAGGTTGGCACTGCAGATGGCCTGGGGCAGGCTTTGTCTGGAAGCAGCTGGTCTGGGGACGGGGCCCCGGCACAGAGCCGGGAGACCCACTCACCAGTGGCACAGGCTCTGCTCTGTGAGCTCCAGGGTGACAGCCATCCAGGGCTCAGAACACAGCTCCGTGGGGTCTCTGTGAAAGTGGACACCCA
Source organism: Heterocephalus glaber (assembly GCF_053883595.1). Lineage (NCBI taxonomy): Eukaryota > Metazoa > Chordata > Mammalia > Rodentia > Bathyergidae > Heterocephalus > Heterocephalus glaber. Next base: position 40,540,068 of record NW_028258379.1, on the reverse strand, counting down.
CCCATCTTCCAGGAGCCAAAGTCTGGCTCGCCTGGCAGATGCATGGCTTCACAGCCCCCTGCAGGAACGTAGCACTCGAGCTTGAGAGCCCAGGAGCTGCTGGGCCAGCACCAGAGCACAGAGCACAGCGCGCCTGCAGGTGGGACCCCGGCAGTGTCCACTGTCCCTCAGCATGGTCCACTGAACAGCCACGTGCTGACCCAATGGAACTGCAGCTGGCCACAGGCCAAGCGGAGGGCAGCAGCAAGAGGGCAGGACGGACTCCAGACACAGTGCTCCCACAGCCTCCTCTCTGCTCCTGCCTGGCCACTCCCATGTTGGTCCCTGAGTCCCCAGGGAGGCCTCTCCTGGCAGCCCCAATACAACCACACATGCCCACACTGGCACTGGCCCTGGCCCTGCTGGCACCCCTGGCATGGAGCCCCCTGGCCGAACCCGGCCTCCTGAGACGGGCTCCTTGGCGTGTCATATTTGAATGTCAGCCGGCTCTCTGTGAGGCCCACACAGAAGCCCGCATGATGGCCGCTCATAGACAGCTCCTGGAGGCACTCCCCAACCTGGGAACGGCTGTGCCCCAACCGGAGGTGGAGAACTGCAGCACCGGGCGGCCCCCAGCAGCCTCCACAACCATGTCCCCGATGCCTGTGCCCCCGCAGGGCAGGCCCACTTAGGGCCTGCGCCCAGGCTTGGCACGGAGGGGCCGAGAGGTGTGTGCATTGATCGAGCTGATGCAGACCAAATCCGCAGGACGACTGAGAAGCCGTCCCCAGAGCACAGAGAAAGTGGCGGGCCCTGAGCGGCCGCTCCAGTGGAAAGGGTGGCCGGGAGGCGTGTCTGCCGGGGCCCGAGGCCACAGAGGAGGGGAGAGAGGGGAGAAGTGGCTAGTCGGCAAGGCCAGGACTGCGGGGCTGGCTCTGAGGGGCTTGGCCAGGCCCAGGGAGGAGGACAGGCAGGGGGCGCTGGCTCCCCTGGTCCGCAGGACCGGAGGTCCGGAGTGGAGGACGCACCAGGGAAAGGCACCACTCTCTGAGCTGCGGCGGGCGCGCCTGGCTGCCCAGGGCCTGGGTGGAGAGGGAGGGGAGGGGAGGGCATCTGGCAGCAGGGGCACCGGCTGAGGGTGCCCCGAGGGAGGGTCTGCAGAGTGAGTCCGGGCCCCTCTGGGCCCAAGCAGGGCCCGGGCTCCAGGGGTGGCCGAGCACTGGCCCGCCCGGCGCGCGGCGACTCACCCCCGCCCTCGCTCCGCATGCCGAGGGTGCCGCCGGTGTAGACGACCAGCAGCCGGCGCTCGGGCCCCGCGGCGCGCGCCATGCCGGTAGGGTCCTGGGGACGCGGGCTCGAGCGACTCGCTGCGCCCGCAGGCAGCCGGAGCGACGGCGGCGGGGCGGGGCCTCCCCGGGCCAATCTGTCCCCAGGCAAGAAGAGGGGTCAGGCCGGGTGGGTGGCGGGGAGGGTGCCCGTCCAGGGGCGGGGCGGAGGCGGAAGCAGCAAGGGTCATTTTGGCTCCTGGTTTCAGAGGTTCCGGTTCCCGTCCTGGCCCACAGCTTTGGGCCTGTGTTGAAGCAGAACGCCAAGGCAGGGGCACCTGGCGAAGCAAAGCTGCTCAGCTCACAGAGGCCGAGAAGCTGAGAGAGGGCCTGGGGACCCAGGGTCCCCTCCAAGGGGGACACATCCGGGGCACTGGACGTCGTCCCACCCCTTCCAGCAGAGCTGCAGCCTCGGCTGTGCCTGCAACTTGTGCCAGGCCTAAGCCAGAACCGCTCCTCAGTGTGGCCGGAGAGAGCAGCTGGGCGCAGGGGATGTTCTTCCTCGACTGAAAAAACCCGGGGCAGAAATGGGTTCTGTAGAGCCCTGCAGCCCCGGCTGCTTCCCCCACCCCGGCCCATGTTCTTGCACTCAGTTATACCTGAAAGTGCAGCCCCAGGCCTGCTGACTCAGAGGCCCCAGGGCCTGGAGGAGGGTGCGTGGCAGCCCTCCTGGTGACTATGAAAGTGCCAGTCTCAGAACTACTGGTCTTACCCAAGGGCCACCAAACCATGGTTCAAGGGGAAAGCGTGGCCTCTTACTTTGTGAATAATTTGAATCAGAACCAGGAGTCAGGCAGTGGTCAGGGCCTGGTGGCCTCCAGCAGGGGGCGCAATGGAGTGAAGAGCAAGCACCCCACACCCATGCAGGTTCTCAGGGGTCATCTCTGCCTTGAGGATTCCCTTCTCACAGGTCACCAGCAGCAGAGACAACCTGGCTGCTTCACACCCCAAGGGACGACTCCTGAGGCATGGAGTTGCCATGTGTCTGTCCGTGCCACACACAGGTGCCCCCTCCCCACAGCCGTCACCAAAGCTAGACGGAAGGTGGCCCTGACCGGTCCTGGATGGTGGATGGAAGGTGGCCCAGGACCAGCCCTTGTAAAACAACCCCAGGTCCTTGGTGCCAGGGCTTCAACTCCCACAGGCTTCTTCGTTTGCCATCTACTCTGCCCCCTCTAGTGTCTCCCTGGGCCAAGCTCTCTGTGAATGTGGGCTCCATAGATGCTCACAGTCCCCTTGGCAGGTGAGGAAACTGAGGCTCAGAGTCCCTCAGCAGCGAGTGGCCGCTGTTTCTGGGGCACAGGATGGCTGCTAGGCCCTAGATCTGCGGCCCAACTGCCCACTGCTAGAAGGGAGTGAGGAGGGCAAGGGGGAAGTGGGGTACGGGGACTTGAGGGGGGCCTGTGAGGCCTGGGTTTGCAGCAGACTTGGAGTCTGGTGGGCAGCAGTTGGCGGGAAAGCCCCCCCTGCCCCCAGCTCTGTGCAGCAGAGGCCTCAGCACCATTGCTCTGGTGCCTGGAGGTGCACAGTGACCCCATGCTGAGAAGCAGTGGGGAGCAGCTCTGCAGACCTGGGCCCTCCGCCTGGCCCCCTTGTCCACAGGACTTCAGGGCATGCTGAGCTGTCCCACTGAGGCAGGACAGGAGAAACAAAAGCCATAAAAGAGACGAGGAAATTGTAACTGAAGATTGTACTTTTTGTTTTTCTTTGGTAGCGGGGATCGAACTCAGGACCTTTCACTTTCGAGGCAGGTGGCAAAACCACTGAGCTACATCTCTGGCTCAGAAAATCATACTTTTAAGAAGACTGTAGCTTCCAGGACCCAGCAAAGTTTCCCAGGGTGATCCACATTGGCATTCCTTTGGGTAAATTCAGGCTCCTGCCCGACCCGACCCAGCACAACCGATTCCTCAGGAGCACTGAGTCCTCATGGGCTTCATTGTTAAGGGCAGGATGATCCTGAGATAGAGGAGTAGGCAGAGCGAATCCAAAGGACGCTTTAATTACCTACCCCCCCCAAGACTGCCCACACCTGTAGAACAGGCCAGTGCCCTGGGGGTGGGTGCCTGCTGCAGGTTTCCACCCCTCCAAGAGCAGCAGAGCTGGCCCTGCCCCAGGAAACAGTGCATCTCAAGTCTCGTTTCTCTGAGCACTTCACCGCACTCTTGAGTGGTCCCAGATCTGCCTGATAAACCCTCTGTACTTCTTACTGATGCATCCTGAAAACTCTTTCCTCGGCAGGAGTCAGCGAGCCTGGGACCTCTGCAGAAAGGAGGGTTGGTTCCTTACTTCCACCTGAGGAGCTCCTCGGACCCACCCCAGTGACACCATGACATGGTAGCGGCACTGATCCAGATGAGTCGGTAACTGCACAGGAGCTTCCTTGGGAGGACAGTGTGGTCTCAGCAGAGCACTGTCTCTGCAGCAAGAGAAGCCCCAGATCACTTCTCCGCCTTCTGGCTAAGATCAAGTGAGAAGCCCCCAGAGGTCACAACCACTGAGGGCCGCTGCCCAGTAGTAGCTCCAGCAGCAGAAGGGAGCACCTCACTTCTAGGGGAGATCCAGGCACATCACAGTGTCCACCACACTCAAAGTGGGGAGAGGAAGTCTTCTCAATAAACCATGCTAGGACAGCAAGATGTTCACACAGAGAAAAATAAACTCTGACCCTCATCCCACCAGACACAGATGCGAACCTGAGGTGAGTCACAAGCCCAAACCGAAAATGCTAAGGCTATCAGGGTTCCAGGAGAAAACATAGGAGAGTTTCTTTGTGGCCTGAGTAGACAAAGATTGCTTAGTTATGCTAGGCAACAGCCATAAAACAAAACTTAACAGTCAACAAAACAGACTGTCAAAACCCCAAACTTCTGCTCACCATTAAAAAATGAATAGACCATGTACAAAAACTAACTCCAAATGGATTAAAGCCGCTGGGCATAGTGGTGCATACCTGTAATGCCAGCTCGTGGGAGACAGAGGCCAGAGGGTTGGGAGTTAGAAGCCAACCTGGGCTGCACAGCAATACCTTGTCTCAACAACCACCACCACAACAAGCGAAAAGCATTAAAGATTAAATGTAAGACCTAAATAGCATCATTACAGGGGACTTTATAGGTATTTCTACCTTAGATATGACAACAAAACCATAGGAAAAAACGCAAAAAAGCAAAAACACACAACTTAACCTGTGTGCACCTAAGGACACAATCGACAGAGTGAAATGGGCAAACTACAGATGGGAGGACATATTTGCAAATCATTTACTATTTGATAAGTGGTGAACTCCTAGAATATATGAGGGATTCCTGTAACTCAACACAAAAAATCAACCAAATTAAAAAACAGGCAAAGGACTGGATATGTCTCCAAAGATGATGCACAAATGGCTAACAAGCTCATGAAAAAACAGACATCACCAATCATCAGGTGATCAAATCAAAACCACAATAAGACACCACCTCACTCACATCTTTAAAAAACAGAAAAGTGTTAGTGGGGATACAGAAAATTTGGAACCCTTGTGCACTGTGGGTGGAATTGTGAAGGTGCACACTCACTATGGGAAACAGTTTGGAGATTCTTCAAAAGAATTAAGATTAGAACTGCCATAGGGTCCAGCAATTCCATTTGCCTATACGTCCAAATGAACAAAAGCAGGCGTTCAAGATATTTGCACACTCATGTTCATAGTGGCACTGTTCACGATGGCTAAGAGCTCCTGGAAGCAACCCAAGTGTCCATCCCTACATGAATGGATAGGAGAAATGGAGTACTCACATTGAAAGGAAGGAAATCCTGTCACTGCCACAACACAGATGGCCCTGAGGACATTATGCTGAGTGACATAACCAGTCGCAAAAGCAAAGGGCTATGATCCCACTTATGTGAGATACCTGGGCACTGTGGTCTGAATGTATCTTCCCAAACTGACGTGTTGGAAACTTAACCCAGTGCAACAGTGGGGAGGAGGGCTTTGGGGAGAGGACAGGAGGGCTCCACTCACGCTCAAGGCACCGTCTTGGATGCAGGACATGGCCCTCACCACACACCACACAATGGCCACTTGATTTTGGACTTCCCCATGGCTTTGAGAAATAAATTTCTGTCCCTTATAAATCATCCTGGCTCAGGTACTCTGTTAAACCCAGAATGGGCCAAGACCCTAAAGTAGTCAAATTCATAGAGATTAGAATACAGTGGCCATCGGGACAGGGTAGAGGGGGGAATGGAGGGAGATAGTTTAATAGGATTGCCAGATCTGCAAGATGAAAACCTGAGGATCTCTTTCACACAATATGAATGCACTTAACACTACTGAACCGTACACTTGAAACAGTTAAGATGGTAAATTTTATTTTAGGTAGTTGTCACCGCAGTAAAAGCTGTGGACAGGCAAGGACAGTAAACAAACGTCCACCAAGCATGTATCTCAGGACTTGAATTCTGAATAAAGAACTCACTACGATCTGCTAATAAAAATATAAGCAAGACCCCCAAATGGGGCACAAGACTTAGACAGACACTTCACAAATACTATATGGGTAAATGTAAAGGATAATTAACTAGTAAAAGCCAATGGACTACCAAGAAGGGGGAGAATTCTACAGAATACGGGACAAGATGTGAACCGTTACTACCTCTAGGACTATTGGTGAGCACCCATGGACCATCCCCCACCTCCACCAGGGCAGGCTCAGGCCTTGACACAGAGAGAGGGAGGGAGGGAACCACAGCCACGCAAGGCTGAGGCGCAGAGGCCAGACTCGCAGGTGGGAACTGCCTACCGTGGAGACTCCCCCAAGGAGCCTCTGCCAGCAAAAATAAAGGCACCAGCCCAGACAGAGGCCCCTTCTGCCCTGCAGGGCCTGGCACTGCATAGCTGGGCCCCAGAACCACTCAGGATGGCAACACAGCAGATGGGAGCAGAGAGCAGAAGCCCCACTAACAGAGGCACTGTTACCCTTCAGGAGACCGGTGGCTTCTTATAGGTTAAACAACCTCCCGCTCTCTAACCCAGCTACCCCACAGCTCCCGGCAGTAATCCAAGAGAAATGCAAACTTGTATCTTCAAGGACTTCTTCACAGCAGTTTCACCCCTGATAAGCAAAAAGGAGAAAGAATCCAAGCACCCCTTAGTAGGAGAATGGACAAGACAGTCACATGGCAAGCAGTGCATAGTATAGGGAGAAATGACTGACCTCCAGAGAGCCAAAAAATCTCAAAACCATTTGGCCAAGCAAAAGCAGCCAGGCACAAGAGCATTTCCTGCGCGCCTCCCTTTTTGTCAGCTCACGCACATCCACCGAAACTCCTCCACAGGGAGCTGCCACACAGGCTGCTGGGTGCATGGGTGTGTGGCTGCGGGGAGGCACTCACTGTGCACCCCTGAATGCAGGGCAGACCGCAGACAATTCCAAAGGGGCGAGCGCCTCAGATTTCATGTTTGGGGGGAAAGGAGGAAGCAGTAACAATCAATGCCAAAGTTCTATTTCTCCCCCAGTGTTAGTTTTCTATCATCCCAAGTCAAAAGTTACTTCACTATGGTTACTTACGCAACCAATACTGATACCAAACAACAAAAGTAACCCAAGGCCTCCCAGCTCTTCATGCCCTGCTGACAGGGCCGGAAGTCCCGCTCTGTGACGCCATGACATCTCTGGTGTCTCCTCCTTCGACTCTGAGGTCCAGGCTCAATTAATAGTCTGCACACCAATAGGGAGGAAAGCCGCTCCTTGGCCCCAGAGACGCGGCAGAGGCTCAGCCTGCCATTCTTGGGGAAGTGGGCCAGATGGCAGTGCAGCTCTCCCAGCGATGTTTCCGTTTGTGAGAGAGAAAAATGTTCCTCACAGTGGTTCACTGAAATCCAAGCAAAATCGCTCACTGGGAAACAGTTTCAGCAGAAAACATTGTGTGAGAGACAGCGTGCCACTTTCTAATTGCAAGCCTTCAAAAGCAGTCTAATTTCAGACTGCTCCAAAGTCTTTGTCTATGCTCTTTGAACTTTACACTGCTTCTCTGATCAATGGCATTTTCCTCTTCTGCTTAAGAAAAGCCTTTTCAAGTTAATGTGCTAGGATAATTATTCCAATACCGAAGTAAATGCAGAGTCCTCAAGAACATGCCTAAAAGCAAGGCACACTTCTGTGCCCAATTATCCCATCTCTGCTTCCTTCAACTTGGTGCCAAGGGTGGTTGGACACTTCCTTTGTATTCCTTAAGTAGGGGTGACCGCGTGGTGGAGAGAGGAAGCTCCGGCTTGGAGACCACATGTGCTCTGATGCCCCAGCTGGCTGATTCTGTGTGGAGTGGTGAGCCGGTCTGGGTAGAGAGTTACTCTGAATTTAGGCTGGTCTGAATAAATACCTGGAAGCAAATGTTCACATCCACACTTAATCTAGAAGGTCCCCGTTTGCTCTGCCCTCTAATTTTGACTTTTAATCTTGCTTCTGCAGCTTAGTACTTCCTTAGCTGAATTGTATTAACTTTTTAAAGTGTATACTGTATCAAACAGGAACTATGTTTCGCTGCTTGGAACACAGACCAAAAATAACAACAGCTTGCAGCCAGATTCTGCCATCATTTAGGAGTGGCTTCCATCCTCAAGGTGCCTGAGAGTTGAAGACAGCTGCTGAAGCCCCAGCCATCATGTGTGCACTCCAGGAAGAAAGCAGCAAGGAGGCTAAAAGAACAAAAGGACCCGTACCACCTCTCTGCCTCCTTTTAAGCAGCATCCCAGAAGATTTATCTAGCAGCTTCCTGCTTTCACCCATTGGTCAGAACTAGTCACACAGCCATATCAAGCTGCAAGAGACTCAGGAAATGCAACCTCCTAGCTAGGTACACTGCTGCTTTCTCAACAAACCAGATTCTGTTATTAAAAGAGAAGAGGGGGAAAATATAGGCTGGACTCTGCTGCAGTGACGACTCATGAATCTAAGTTCTTCTAGAGTGGATAAATGTAACCCACACATGCAGTGCTAGGGTTTGCTTCCCTGTCTCCCGGCTCCCACCCCAGGACAGAGGCTGCCATTCAGAGCATATCTGCCCCCTTTCCTCCGTGCCTTCACAGCCACACGGATCCATATGTGTGAACTTCCTGGCTGCCGCTGTGCAAATGACACAGTTTGCATACTTCTGTCTCCTGCCCCACGTGCCAGACCCTGTGGAAATGTCTCCTGCTGCTGTACCCCCACCCTTCCACAGCTGCGAGGCAGGGATGGTGATGGTGGCAACCTGTCTCCTCCGGGCACTCAGCATCACTGCTGTTCAGCATCCCCTGCATAACGGTCCTTAGCTCTCTGAATCAAGAATATGCCTGCTTTTAATTTTCACTGATGTTGCCAGATCTATTTCCAAAAGAGGCTAGAACACTCCCTGTCTTTACCTGCAAAATATAAGCATTTCTTCCCTCCAACTTTCAGTTCATGATGCAGCTCTTTTTAACTCCTGCCAGTTTATGGATACAAAGCTCATTGATCTGTAATTCTCTTACTATTAAAATTACTATTTAATTTTACTATTTACTATTTATTAAAATTACTATTTAAAATTTACTATTGGGAGCACTTCATGTTTGTCAGTATTTTCAGCTAAGAATGGCTCTTCTATGGACTACCTATGCATATCATTGGTCTGTTTTTCTACTGATTCTTGGGGGTTTTTCCCCCAAATAATTTTTTAAAGGCTTTCACGTAGTATATTTAACCCTTTGTCATTTGCACTAATTTATCCATCCAATCATTGGTTCTATGTATTGACTGGTTATGGTATCTGTTATGGCTTGTATCTAGATGTCCCCCAAAAGCCTCATGCAGTCATAGGTGGTACTTTTTGGAGGTGGCTGGATCTAGGGTGTGTGATACTGGGATCGAGGGTGTGTGGTTACTAAATTAATCCACTGATTGGTTTGGCATAGTTCTGGGGATGAATAATAGGAAGGTCTACCCTAGGAATGGATAATGAGAAGGTCTACCCCTGGACAAAATAAAGGGACAGAGAGAGAGAGCAAGTGTGCTTGTCATTTGTCACTTGCTGCTTTGCTGCCTTCTGCCCACCATGAACTGTTTCTCTCTGCCATGCAATGCTGCCTTGGAGCCAGCCAACTATGAACTGAAACCTCTACAACTGTGAGTAAATAAATCTTTCCTCCTTTAACTTTGGGTGTCAGGTATTTTGTCTCAGGAATGAGAATAGTAACTAAGGGAGGCTCTTTGCCATACAAAGTTTTTTTGTTTTGTTTTGTTTTGTTTTGGGTTTTTTTGGTACTGGGGATCAAATTCAGGACCTTGCACTTGCGAGGCAGGCGGAGGAACCACTGAGCTAAATCCTTGGCCCCATACAAAATTTTTTTAATGCTTAGTCAGATATGTTTATGTCTTCTTATACAGCTTCTGAGTTTCAACCTAGGTCAATACACTGAGAACATACCACAGCAAGATCCTATCCTGATACTTTTATCCAGTTCCCAAAAGACACCCTGTTGGGATTCTCATTGGAATGTATTACATTTGCATATTAACTTGGGAGAACCGACATTTTTTAATGGTATGAAATCTGCTCATCTGTTTTTTCTGTTCAGATTTTGCTTTCCAGTAAGATCTGTGTTCTCCACATAGGTGCAGGTCGTTGGTCTTCACTCCAGAATGCTTGCGTCTTGTCACTATATACATGAGTTGCTCCCCATTACTAGATGCTTATCGCTGCAGCAGACGAAGCTGAGCATTTTCCCTGTGGCTTGTACCCAGAAGCCTTCTTACTGCGCCTTACCTTACTAGTAGGTCCTCTGGGCTCTGCACAGAATTTGAAATTCAGGGCCCCTCTTGGCAAGGTCTGCTTCCAAGGCTGGTTTTTAGGAAAGCTCTCACCACCCTCTACTGCAAGCCTAAAGTGTTTGTTCAGACCTAGTGGTTCATGTTGACCTGGATGCGCTTCCTGGCAGAGAACACTTCCACTACACCAACTCGACTTCCTGAAAGAGCGCGGTGTGGCCACTGGGAGAGGACCCACCAGGCTTTCACCTGGTTTTTTTTGGACTTTATCCTGTGTGACTTTTCCCTTTTAAGTTTTTCTTTGTATCTTCTGCTGGAGTAAACCTTAACCGTGAGCACCGCTACAAATCAAGTCCTGAGTCCTCCTAGTGAGTAACTGTGCTGGTGGTCCTGGGATTCCCAATGTGTAGGAGGATCCATTCCCCTGTACTAGTCAGCTCTTGCATTGCTGAGACAAAACAGCTGACACAGGCATCTTAAAAGAGGAAGGTTTGGTTTTCCTTATAGTTTCAGGGAGTTCAGTCCATGGCTGCAGGCTCCAAGGCAGAAGGGCAGAGCAAAGCTGCCCAGTTCATGGTGGCCTGGAAGCAGAGCAGGGAAGCAGTGCCAGAGAGCAGGGAGCCAGGGACCAGATATAGTACTCAAGGTCACGCCCCACGGCCCACCCAGACTCAGGAGTGTGCTTTGCTAATCCCCTAGGCCAGCCAAGGCCAACCTTTAGTTTTCAGTGATAACAAAGGCCGATGCAGCACGTGAGCTGTAGGAGCACCACCACTGCTCCAGGTGTTTAATCGAGTCAACGTGAGCTGAACCGTCATGGTCAGAAAAATGTGCATCTTTCTCATCTAGCATTGTCAGTTGCTTCATGCTGTTTTACTGCACTTGCTAGAACCTCCCAGCCACTGTTAAATCACAGTGACAGCGGACACCCTTACCCAGTTCCTGAGTTTAATGTTTTGCCACGTGCGAGGGCCTTTGCTGTTGATCTCTGACTCGCGAGACATTTCAGGACAGGCACTTCTGACTCGGCACTCGCCACAGCTGTGCTACGCACGTTTCCGTTACAGATTCACTAAGAAATGCTAGGACCCCCCCCCATGAGGGCTTAGATCTACATGTCCCCCCAAAGCCTCCTGTGTTTGGAAGTGACTGGATCACGGGACACTACACTCGCTGGTGGATTAAGGGCACTGAGTCTAGCGCCTGCTGCAGAAGGCGGAGCCTGACCCGGAAGCGAGCACCGCCCCTCCCACCTCTCTGCTTCCGGGTCACTATGACGTAACAGCTTTCTCCGCTGTGCCCTCTGCCTCCCTGATTTGATCAGACTTGTGAGCAGCATATTTTTATGGAGCCAGCATTTGGATTTATTTATCTTGATTAATTTCTATTTCCTGGTTCTATATATGTAATACCTTTCTACTTCTAGAAATTATTTTTTTTCCTAATTTCTTAGGAACACCTGGTGGTTTTATTTTTAGTTGTTCTTTTAGTCTGAGCACCTCACAGTTTGTAGTAATAAAGTCTTTACTGCCCTGTGGTAGTTTGGGGGTTTTAAAATTTTATTATTTTTTAAAAATAAAATTTATTGGGCCGGGGATTTAGCTCAGTGGTTTTGCCCCCTGCTGCACAAGCGCAAGGACCCGCGTTCGATCCCTGGTACCCAAAAATAAATACATACATACATACATACATACATAAATTTATTGCCAGGAACAACACATCAGAGATGCATTTTTATGTTGGTGTAATATTAACAGGACAATACAAATTATCTTCACAGTTTCAATGATGAATCAACAAGATTACTGTTTTATGAGCCTTTTTGATCTTAAACTGTAATAGCACTTTGATTTCCTCACATAAGGCAGGCAGTGAACTCTATGGCAAATCTAAACAGTAATCTTGTGGTAGTTTTTAATTATACCCTTTTAATTCCTGTTTGATACAAGAGTTATCTAGGTTCATGTTTTTGCTTTTACCTTCCAAGCAGTAACATTTGGTAGGGGCAGATCACCTTTTTATTATATACACCTAATTTTAATGGATTATAACAAAATGATGTGGCTTTTAAAAATACTCTCACCTTAGAAAAAATGTGTCTCTTTCTAGTCAAGCACAATCTATTTGTGTAAAGATAAAAACAAGAAAATATAATTTCAATTAAAGGGACACTGGATTCTATCTATATATTAAATCAGCTTTACTTGCTGCATTAATTCCTGCATCCTAACTGGTCAACTAGAACTCTTGAAGAGAGGTAGCTAGTGAGATTACCCATGATCTCTGTCTATGCAGTTCTCCTTACACTTTTGTGTACACTGTTCATCACTGTGCTGCTTGGTGCACACGTGTCCCTAACACAGGAAGAGAACCAGTACCCTGAGTCAGGTGTTCGGAGCAGAAATTCCCAGGAAGAGGATGCAGTACTGCAAAGCAGACAAGAACGTGACCCACCCCTGCCTCCTTGCTCCCTTGCCCGCCCCATGGCCCACAGCCCACCCACACCGCCTGGTCCCACACAGCAGCTTTCCCAACGGTCTCCACGCACATTGTTCAGATGGGCCACAGTGCCCCATCCTAACCACTTTTCACCTGGCCCTCAGTCTTCCTTCAGTGCCTGACTGAAGTGCCCCATCTTTGAGGAAACACCTGGGAAAGGTAGACCAGGTCAAAGCCATGCCCAAGACTCCTGGGGCACCATCTGCCCCCAGGACTGTGTCCACTGCCAGCCACCTCTGTAGTCTTGCAGGCCCAGCTCCTGGCTAAACTGTGAGCTCTTCGAAGCAGCAGGCTGTCATTTCTGTCCCTCGCACTTGTCCACTAACCTGGTACCTGCTGCATACTCATCATGCAGAAAGTTGTTTTCTATGAGTATATATTTACATTATAGTAATTTTTTTTCTGAGACAGGGTCTCACTATGTAGTTCAGGCTGGTCTTGAACTCACTATGTAGCTCAGACTGGCCTCAAATTCATGGCAATCCTCCTGCCTCAGCCTCTCGAGTGCTGGGATTACAGGAGTGTGCCACCACACCCAGCATATAGTAATTTATTTCCGCACTTGTTAGTCATTGTACAATGCTGTCATGCCAACTCAGAAATCCACTTTATGTTTAACAGGTCTCTCTCACATCTCCATACAGCACTTGGCATCTCCATAGCAACAGGCTCCATGACAGCCAAGGGAGGCTGGGTGAGGCGTGCAGGGTTGGAGAGGCCTCCCTCACCCTCCCGGCAGGTTGTACCGCTTCCCCCACACCAGAGTCCCTGCTCCTAGACACAACAGCTCTCCACTGCCTCCTCCCTCCTGACAGACGCCCACACAGACCAGTGATTCCCTCCCCAGCCACTGTAGATTCTATTCAAAACTGTATCTGCATATCAATTAGTGTCAGGTACTTGAGATTCAGAATTAATGAATACAGATTCTGCCCACCAGATCTTGTAACACAATGTGAAAATTACTATCCTAGGAGGTTTAGCACTGGCTGAGGGGCTAGGGCATTCAACTAGGAACCCCTGCCAAGCAGTAAAAGGTGCTGCTGAATAAATGGGTCCCTTAAGCCTGGTGGCATAAGCAGATTCTGGTAACGCAGGAAAAGTGCTTGATTCTCTCCAAGGACAACTTTGCATTAGAACTGACCTTCATCAGGGCTTGATGAGAAAGAGGATTCACTGAGAGCCTAGAAGCCGGGGGTGGGGGGGAGTCCAAGGGCCCTTAGGGAGTGTAGAGAGCACAGAGGAGTGGACAGGAGGCCCAGACACCAGGCGGGGACAGTACAGCTGGGGTCGACCACCCAGGCTGAAGCAGCAGAAGCAGCCTGGGCTGAACGGATGTGCACTGACAAACAGAAGGACACAGCCCTTAAAAAGTAGGTTGGGGAATTTCAGCTACAAGGCATATTGCACTTCCAAAATCCTGCCCTGCCGTTTTGACAAAGTGTTTGTAAATTTAAAATATATTAACTAGCCAGCCACAGTGGCACAAACCTGTTATCTCAGCACTCCAGAGGCTGAGGCAGGAGGATTGTAAGCTTGAGGCCAGCCTGGGCTACATATTGAGCCTCTAAAAAATGAAATAAAAAACAAAATATATTAACCAACACTGTAGCAAGGATTAGTTTTCACTGAACAAGTATTTTTCTGAGATGAGTCTAAATCCGTAATAATTTTTGCTCAGGTTCCTGAGCAAAGTAGCTTCCATCTTTTTTTTCCTTTTTCATTTCTTGTTTAAACGTTCTAAAGGATTTTTCATCAGATTGATGCTCTTTCAGATAATTTTGGGGGGTGAGTTTCATTATTTATAAACGAGTCTCTGCTACAGTGGATTCCCTTCTGGGATCACTGTCCTCCCAGGCAAACCTCCAGAGAGGATGTTCATTTAATGGTAACAACAGTCTCGAGGTGCTTTGGGACTGACTTCTGGCTGTTCACGTTTTCCCAGGTGACAGACGGCGGCTGCCAACATCACCAGTTAGAGGCAATTCTTCAGTTCTTTCTCTGTGGTGCAGTTGTCTGCTGCTTCCTATGTTAACACATTCCTAAATTAAGTCATGAGGAGCCACACCCCCAGGTGATCCATGAGAGGGCCACAAGCAAGGCGCGCAGTGCCTTCGCAGCCAGGGAGCAAAGGAGCCTGGGTCTCTGTGCAGCACCTGCCCTGCTCGCACCCCGCCAGCCAGGCCAGCTCCTGGCCGTGTTCATGTGCTCATGCTACAGGAGGACCAGGCGGAGGACCTGGGCTCCCATGACCCCAGCTTTTTTCAGCACATACTTTGATCTCTAATGCAAGGTCAGGTACTTGCTCTTCCAAAGTCTGATCATTAAGTTTCTAAGGTCATCACCGTCGAAGAACCAAAAACTTCAGCCAAATGTGGTCCACGAATGCTGATGTGGAATCCAAAGCCACCCGGGCACAAGTGCATATGCTCAGGAAGAGCCAGGGAGTGGGCTCTCCATCCCCTCATCCTGGAGGGAGGTCCCTGGCAGGCTGTCCCCACCAGGGCCACAGTGCAGTTAGGGCGGGACAGCCCCATCCTGGGTACAGCTGTGTTGTGTGCTGCTGGCTTTGATTTGCTGCTTTCTGTTGAGGACGCCTGATCTTTGTTCATGAAGGACACTGGTCTACAGCTTTCTCCAAGGGCTTTTGTTTCTTGGCGGGGGTTGGGTCTGGCTTTGGTGCTGGGGTACTGCTGGGCTCACAGACTATGTGAGAGGGAAGAGAGGAACTACAGTTTGTGTTCATTCTTCTTAATGTGCTTCAGAGTATTTGGAGGTGGGGCCGTCTGTTCCTGGACTTCGGTGGGAGGTTGTGGTGAAGGATTCAGATCTCTCCTTGCTTCAAGTATCTTGAGATTTTCTATTTCTTCTTGAATCAGTTCTGGCAATTTGTGTTTCTGGAAATTTGTCCATTTCATCTAGCAAAAAAAGCCAACACTAAAATTATTACAGGAAAAAAACAAGCTTTCAAGATCTTTGATTTGGTAATGGCCTGATTTTATACCAAAACATAGGCGACAAAAAAGCCCGATGATTTGGGCTCCATCAAAATAAAAACATTTGTGCATCAAAGGACATTATCAAACATTCTAAAAGATAATTTACAGAATGAGAGAAAATATCTGCAAATCACATATTTGATAAAGGTTTAACATCCACATACATAAAGAACTGCTATAATTCCACAAAAGGTCAATCCAATTTAAAAATAGCCAAAGAACTTGTGTTAGTATTTTTCTGTCATTATCACAGAATACTACAGACTGGCTAATTTATAAAGAAGAGAAGTTTAAGTAGCTCATGGTTCTGGAGACACAGCCACAGCATCTGGGTGGGCCAAGTGCTGCATCACAACACGGAGGAGGAGAAGGCAGAGGGCAGACACACCTTAGAACCACCTGCTCTTCCGATGGCCAGCCCACTGCCTTGACAGTGACATGAATCCCCTCATGAAGGCTGTGCCTTCACAGCCCAATCTCTCTCCCAAGGTTCTGCCTCCCAGCCCCATTGCCCTGGGAGCCAACCATCCACAAATGCATCGGGCCTCCATCCAAACCACAGGAACTTGGGTAAGCATCTCTGCAAAGATGAGACACTGTGGCCAATAAGCACATGAGAGGTGCTCACATCATTTCTCATTAAGGAAACACAAATGAAATCTACAGTAAGATACTACCTCACACTCATTAGGATAGATTTAGTTTAAAGGGAAAAAAAGCAAAGGAAAGAAACAAGTACTAGCAAGACTTCAGAAAGCAGGAATCTCCATACACTGCTTCTGGGAATATAAAATGATGGCGTCACTGTGAAGAAGAGTCTGGTTCCTCCAATAGTCAAACAGAGTTACCATATAACCCAACAATTCTACTCCTAGATATATAACCAACAGGTGAAAACCTCTGTCTACACCAAAGCTTGCACACAATTGCTCATAACAGCATTATTTAGAATAGCCAAAAGGTAAAAACAACCCAAATGTACAGCAGATTAATTAGTAATCCAATTGTGATACATATATACAAGAATATTGTTCAACTAACAAAAGGAATGAAGTAGTGATATAGGCTGTAACCCGGATAAACTTCAAAAACAATATGCTAAGTGGAAAAAACATTCCAAAAGCACACATTGTGTGGGCTCTTTTATATGATCTATCCAGGACAGCCAAATCCATAAAAATGAGAGGCACTTAGTGGTTACCAGGGGGTAGGGAAGAGAAGAATGAAGAGCGGTTGCTAAATGGGCACAAGGTGCTCTAAAGGGAAACATTTTTAAACTAGAGAAAGAGTTCTACAACACTGTGACTGTAACAAATGGCACTGTACACTCTACAGTGGTTAGCTGTAAGTTATATATAAAGAAAATGTACCATGCTGATACGAATCAAAAGCAAGCTGGAATACCTATATTAATTTAAGAGGAATAGAAGTCAGAACTAGGAAAATTAAAAGAGAGAGGCATTACATAATGTTATAAAGGGCTCAATTCTTTGAGAAATAACAATCCTTAATGTTTGTGTATGGCTAACAGCATAAAACACACACACACGCACACACACACACACACACAGCAAAACTGATAGAACTGCAAGGAGAAATAGACTAATTTACTATAATGGTTGGAGCCTTCAACATGTATCAGTAATGTGGCAGATTGGCAGGTGGAAAACCAGCAGAAAACATAGCAGAACTGCACAGCACCATCAATTGGCTGGATCTAACTGACATCTACAGAACATCTGTCCAACAGCAGCAGGCCACACCTCCTCAGGCTCACAGAGAGCAATCGCCAAGACCAACAGCATTCTGGGACATGAAACACACTTAACACATGTAGCAGAAATTGTAGAAGTTACGCTCTCAGACCAAAATGGACTTGCACTAGAGACTCATTAACAAAAAGAAAGCTAGACAATCCCATAGTATTGAGAGATTTAAAAACATATAGATAAAAGACAAAATCTTACAAAACAATTCAACGTATTTTGAACTAAATGAAAATTAAAATATGACTTATCAAAATTTATGGCATGGAATAAAAGTAGTACTTGGAAAAAGATGTATAGAATTGGATGCATATAGTAGAAAAGAAAGTCACAAAGTTGCCTGTCCTGGGCTCATAGTGGCAATCTGCCTGCCTCTGCCTCCTATAAAGCTGAGATTACAGCTCTGTGCCACCATGCAGGGCTATCATCTAAAATCAAGCATTTAAGAGAGAAGCTGAGCTGGTCCCAGCACCCGGAGGGAAGCTCCCCCGCCGCCATCCCAGGCTCCTAGGGCAGAGAAGCTGAGCCAGTCCCAGCACCTGGAAGGAATCTCCCCCGCCACCATCCCAGGCTCCTGGGGCAGAGAAGCTGAGCCGGTCCCAGCACCCAGAGGGAAGCTCCCCTGCCACCATCCCAACTCCTAGGGCAGAGAAGGTGAGCTGTGCAGGCGCCAGAACCACACCCCTGCCCCCCCCCCCCGTGGAAATGAGAAGACACGTAAACAAGCCTCAAAAACAGACTTCTGGATCACCTACAGCAACCCCAAAGGGAAACGAGATGGAACAATCTGATACTCAACCAACTGGACTCTCTTAACTGGCAACAAAAGAGGATCTGGGAAAAATGAAATCAGAAATAATTACTCAGAAAACAGCAAAGAAATTGCTCATGGTGCAAGACATGATTAATAAATCTAGAGAGGACACAGATAAAAAACAGAGGATCTGAGGAGCATGATGGAATCCCAACATAGGAAACAAATGGAATCCATAAAACAGATACAAACAGATTTCCAAGAGATTAAAAACTCCATCAAAAGTCTGCACAGCAGAAGGAACCAATGTGAGGCTAGAATTTCAGATATAGAAGAAAAGATTGCAATTAGTGACCAGGAAAAGAAAAATTGCTTTAAAATTGTAAAGGAACATGAGAAATCAATCCAGCAGCTGCTAGATGATGCAAAGAAGAATAACATAAGACTGACTGGATTCAATGAAGAAAGAGGAGAGAGTGCAGATGACATAAAAAAAACTGTTCACAGAAGTGATGGCAGAAAACTTCCCAAGCAGGGGAACAGAACTTGACATACAGATAAGTGAGGCATATAGGACTCCAAATAGCCTTGATTAAAATCAAGCATTTAAGCTTCCTGTCGGGGATGTAGCTCCGTGGTAGAGCACATGCTTATGACACATAAGGCCCTGGACTCAACCTCCAGCACCAACCCCCCAAAAAGCAAACAACAACAAAACAATAACTTCTATTTTAGGAAATGAGGGAAAGGAGCAATATAAATCTAAACAGAAGAAAAGAAACACTAAAAATTACAACAAAAATTATGAAATTGAAAACAGGTAAAATTTGAGAAAATCAATGGAACTAAGATTCTTTAAAGAGATCAATAAAATTGATAAAACTCTAGATAGGCTAACCAAGGAAAAGCAAGAAATGCAAGTCATTAGTAACAGAAATAAAAGAGGGGCCATCTCTATTGATACCATGGACACTGAAAGGATAACATGGGAATATTAACAACTCTCTGTCCACAAGTTTGATTTCTAAGATTAAATCTCTTGAAAGATACAATCTGTCAAAACTCAAAGGGAACAGATAATCTATCTGAACACGCTTATTTCTTTTTTTTTTTTTTGGTACCGGCGATCGAACTCGGGACCTTGCGCTTGCAAAGCAGGCAGCAGAACCATTGAGCTAAATCTCCAGCCCTGAATATGCTCATTTCTACTTACAAGCAGAGGTGACAATTTTGCAGTACTACCAGCGGTAGTGGGGGTCTCCTTGCCCCAAACTCCCGCACTCAGAACTGACAGTCTCAGGAGTTGTAGTCTTCCAACAAAAGTCCTGGTTGGCAATCTCCCATTGAGATTTTAATTTGCATTTCCCTGATAAACACTGGCATTTAACATCGATTGTGTGATTATCATCTGTATATCTTTTCTGTATCTGTCCAAGTCTTTTCCCCTCTTTTATTTCTTATTTTTTATTTTTTTGGAGACAGGGTCTTGGTACGTAGCCCAGGCTGGAATTGAACGCCTGGCAATCCTCCTGCCTCAGCCTCCTATGTGCTGTGATTATCGGCATCTGCCACCCCGCCTTGCTTTTTCTCCACTTTTAGAATGGGTTTGGCTGTCCTGAGTTTGATAGATACTCTAGGTCCAACCTCTTTTTCAAAGATATATATGGAAAATGATTTCTCCCAGTGTATTTTTAATAGTAAATTTTTATTTTGATAACATTTGACATAGTCATTTTTCTTTTATGTCCTGTTCTTTATGTTCTTTTTATGTCCTTTTGGGTAAGCCAAGGTTGCAGAGAGCACCTACTACGATGTCTTCTGTAAACCCTATTGTCTTAACTTTTACGTTCAGGTCCACGATCCATTTTATTTTCCATGTTTGTGTTGGGGGAAGATGTGAACAGTAACGTGGGTGGAGGTTTATGTTTTTCCCTGTATTTGTTGAAAAGAATATACGTGTGGTTTATTTTTGGACCCTTCTCTCTGTTCTGTTATGCTATTTGTCTGTTCTTTTGCCAATATCACGCTTTCTTTAAAAAGTTAAATACACACTTACTGTATGACCCAAAAATTCCATTCCCCGGAATTGAATTTCGAGAAGGATGAAATATATACCCATACAAAGACCAATACAGAAATGGAGGACTCGTCCTCCACCGGACATTCGCCTTCAGCCGCCACCTCGACTCCAGCTGAGTTGACCTCCCTGGAGCAGCTGGACAAATAGCAGATTAGAAAGGCAGTGGAAGCTTTGTTGACACATTCTAAGTCCAGGAAGAACAAAAATGGATTGCTTTTGAATGAAAATGAAAATTTCTTCTTAATGGTGATATTATGGAAAATTCCAGGAAAAGAACTGAGAGTCAGATTGTCCTTGCCTCATAATATTCAATCAGATTTGTTTATTTACCGAGGATGAACTCCAGTCAGCTGAACAGACAGAACGCTTCTATAAAAAGCTTTTGAACAAGCATGGAATTAAAACAATCTCTCGGATTATTCCTTTCCGAATTTTAAAAACAGAATATAAAGCCTATGAGGCCAAGCTCCGCCTCCTGAATAGTTTTGATGTCTTTCTTACTGATGAAAGAATTAGGCGACTTTTGCCCTCGCACATAGGAAGGCACTTCTACCAAAGGAAGAAAATTCCAATACCTGTAAACCTTCAGGCCAAGAATTTATCAAAAGAGATCAACAGCGCTCTAACTGGGACTGTCTTAAACATCTCCAAAAGTGGTTCTTGCAGTGCTATACGCATCGGTCACACTGGAATGCAGGCTCAACACATCACTGAAAACAAAGACCAATATAAAAGTTGCTCAGGGACACTTTGTCAATAATTAATCAAAATCTGAAAGCCACCCAAACGAGGTCACCGAGCGAGGATCGGCAGCGCACACATCCTGGTGTCTGTAAGGGGAGCGCAAGGGCGGTCTCAGAACGCGCTGGCCGAGAGCCCCGCCAGGGTCCGCAGGCGGATCAGCCCCTCAGGGGGCTTCCGGGCGGCCACAGCCAGACTAGACTGCTGGCCGCACCGTGGGCGTGGCTCCGATGGGCCCAGACTCAGGACTCACTGCCGACTCGACCCGGCTGGCCACAGCGTGCAGAGCTGGCCGGAGCATCGCACAGCAGGGGACGGAGCACGCAGGTCTACGTCTGTGTGCCGCCCACTCTCCTCTTTAAAATTTGATTAACTTTAATTAATTTGGTGCTCTTGGTATTCATAATGATCACATTCATCACAGGGATTTGGTATCTGTACATCACACATCTTCATTCTTTCTTCCCCATTCCCCTCCCCTCCCCTCAGCCCTTCCCCTCACCTACAAAAGCTTTTCCCCACACTTTTTCCTTCTCTTCTTTTAGTCAGACTTAGCAAAGGGTTAAAAATTTAAATAATGCCAAGAGGCTTAGTTATAAAAGGAGCCCTGCCTCCTCACCGAATCCTCCCCTGCAACCTATTACTGACTCCGTAGTGACAGAGCAAGCTGTCCTGTGGGCGCCCCGTGTAACCCGGGGGGGCCCCAGAGCCTGCGCCCAGGACGCTGAGCACTGGGGACGCAGCCCCTCCGGGACTGGGAACACAGGCCGGGCCAGGCTGAAGAGCAGCAGGTCAGGACAAGCCCAGGCTGAGGCTGCCACATCAGGGCGGCCAGGGCGCAGCCCAGTGCCCTCCCCACACGGCGTCTGCCCACCTGCCCCAGTTCTGGGGGTGCCCAGGGCGCACACGCGCACCCCACACTCCCCAAAAGCTCTGAGAGCCACTGGCGGGCACCCGCTGCCCGCCCCTCAGCAGCTGGTCTTCTGAGGTAGCACTGTGCCTGAGCTGACTTTCTAAGATTTATATTCCTTCATCAATTTTATAAACAGAAGCCTTTTATTTTTTTGAGATCTTTTTACAATAAAATAAAGTACATATTAATCTCCTCTGATCAAAAATTGTGGAAACAGAAATGTTGTCTAAGGTTTTTATTGTTTTAACACAAATATAACAGTTGCCAGGTCATTTCTGATTTCCAAAATGTGAACCAAAAACTGTAATTTAACTAAAAGCCCTACATGTACAAAACAGATTAATTTTACCAAAATTAGGTATTTTTCCTCATGGGAAACAACCTCAAAAAAATCAGAAAATGCCACATGGTTTTTAAAAACCGCACACACAGCCCCCTGCGCAAACCAGCGGCCCTGCCTGTCCGGGCACAGGCCTGAGGCGGGTAACAGGCAGGACCCGAAAGCCCACGCTGGACCCTGTCCGTGAGTCTGGCCAGCAGCCTTCACCTTCACACGTGGAAGCAAACCGCTGTTTCCAGCCTTCGTCCAGAGCAATTCTTTTCTTTCCAAATACCGAGTGCAGTGATTTTCTTTCCAACCCTTCCCGCCTGCACAGAAACCTACTCCCGCCCCGAAGAGGAGGGCACAAGGGCACAGGCAGCCATGCTGAGACACACAGGTGCCTCCGCGGCCTCCCACAGTCAGGGGCTGAGCACCAGCAGCTTGTGAAGCTGGTAGAGAAGGGCACTCTTCCCTCGGCAGCCTTTCCGGTCAGCCTGCTCCATGACCAGCTTGGGATGCACCTAACAGGACGGACAAAGGCACCAGTCAGGCTCTGCGCCACATACATGAGACGACATGCACACACACGCGACAGGTGAGACAACCAGAAGCACTCTTCCCCTTGTCAGAACCGTTCATGTGCTCGTCTACTCTCAGACTCCAAACTATGTGTCTGAGAATTCAGTTTCAAATCTGTGTCTGATAACAGGGTAACCTGGACTGAAAAATCTCCTACTCTCTCCTGAGTAAAAGTGCATGGCAGCCTCAGCACAGGTGCTCGTTGAAAAACAGGTGAGTTTTCTCAAACACACCAGGCTCAAAATGAAGTGCTGCTTTCCAACTACTGCTGCCGTCCTATCAGCGTCTCGCCTACAGGTGTGGCGGCAGTCGTGGGAGAGCCGACGTCAGCAGTGCAGGGACCCGAGACAGGGGCACGAGCTCCAGGGCACAGTCTCACCTCACTGCCAAGGGAGGAGGAACCACTGCCCCGCTGGCTTCTTTACAGACGTCTGTGGCTCCGGAATCAAAGCCTAAAATCCCTCTGCTCCTCTGCCTGAAGCCACACCTCCTTTGGTCTCCCAACCCCTACACAGGAAGGGTGAAGGCACCCAAGACGGGCCTTGCCCTGCCTCACACTGTGTCCTCCACACCGTGATGGGGAGGCGCTGACCTGCAGGGGCACTGGAAAGAGACCTTCGGAGGGCCCGGAGGGCGAGGCAGAGTGGGCCCTCAGGGTCAGTGCCTTGTAAGAGACACCACAGGGGTCCCTGGCTCTTTCTTGCTGTCGTGCGAGGACACGGTCCTCACCAGAAATGGTCCTCTGCGACCCTGACCCCAGGCTTCCAGCCTCCAGGTCTGAGGGACAAATGTCTGCTGCTCCTCAGCCGCCCCTCAGCCGCCCCTCTGGGGAGCTTCCTTACAGCCGCTGAGCAGGCAGCACCGCGACCTGCAGCTCACGAGCGCCTGTTAGCGGACGGCAGCACAATGTCAGGAAGAGCTGCAGGGTCCCAGCCAGGGCTCGACCTGCTTTCCCAGGCCAGGCCCATCCTGTCTGCCCTGCTGACCTGTCACTCAGGGTCCCCAGAGCCCGCTCACCACCACTGCTCACTCTGCCCCGGGCTGTGCTCTTGGCAGCCTGGGCCGGTCCACCCAGAGGCCTCCCCGACCAGGCACCCGGCTGCTCACCTGCAGCTGCTTCTTACTCACCTGATTCCACTCGTAGGGCTTTTCATGCCACTTCGGAATAATCCTCTTTCTAGGCTTCATCTGACAGAACAAACTACAATTTACAAAAAGGAAATCCAGTTATCTTAATTATACAGTAGTAACTGAAAATACTACTGTAATTTAAAAAATTTAAATCCTATACATTTTCCTCAGAATTAGAACTGCAGTTTTTTGAAAGGTAAAAATTTTATGATATTTTCACTTGAAGCACATTAGAAAACACAAAGAATGGAGCTCAGCAGACTCAGGAAGGCTGTTATATTATCTACTGGGTCCGATTTTCATTAACAATTAGGGGTGCGTAAAGGCACAGGGCCGCGTGCCGGAGCTCAGGAACAGCTGCTGGGGGAGAGGGCCGAGCGGCCCGTGGGAGGGGAGCCCGCAGAGCACCACAGCCTGACAGCAGCCTCCAAAGCACCCAGCACCCACACCCGAGATGGAGAGCCAGCCACACTGGAGGGTCACAGGAAACAGAGCAGTGGGAGTCTCGGAGGTCCTCCCCGTGGAGCCAGAGCTGGACGGAAACGGAGCCCAGGTGGAAGTGGGGGCCGGGAGTGGGCACCCTCTGCCACTCCCCTGACTGACCGCATCCACTCTCCTCCCTGCTCCTCCAGGCCCTGAGCTGGCTCCCAGTCCTCTGCACTCTGGCTGAGTCTGGAGGAGTCCAGCGAGAGGCGGGAGGAGTGAGGGGTCTGGTCAGGCGACCGCTCAGCCTCCCGGGGCACTGCACCACCCCACCCCCAGCCACCCATCTGGGCACCCTGCCCACCTGAGCCCGGGGGTACCCATTTGTCATACCGCTCACACAATTCAAATCGTCTGAAATCCAGGCAGCCAGACAGTGGGCCAGCCGGAAGGGAGAAGCCCCTCACTGAAGCGCTTACCTCAGAAGTTTCTGACGCGCACTGTCCTGTAACTGCATGACTCTTCCTGGCCCCAGATACTTGGATCCATTCGGCCCATCACACACTAGCTTGTTGATAGCAGCCCTGAGAATATTAATCTGTAAATGAATGGTGACATAAATACTTACATGGCTGCATCCCATAGTAGATAAATCATACCTCTCAGAGTCACTCATGAGTATCATCAGTATGGCTGTTGGGAGGACTATTAAAACAACAGAAATAGTATCAGTCATCACTATCACAATTTAAGCAACAACAGCAAAGAAAAAGTTAAGAATCAGCAAGAAAAGTTCAGATTGTTCAGTGTCTTTTAAGTTATTTAAGGCAGGGTCTCACTGTATAGTCCAGGGTAGTCCTGAATTCACAGTGATCCTCCTGCCTCAGCCTCCTGAGTGCTGGGATCACAGGTGTGCACCACCATGCCCAGCCAGACTGTTTTGTGTCCACATGCTTGCTCTTATAGGTAACACCGCTGTGCATGTATGTGAGTCTTCCTCGGCTCTGCTGGCGATGTTCCCAAGGGAGTCTGACAAGCCCCTGACCAAAGTACGAAGATTTTGCTTTACCATCAGCCTGTCAGTTTTTAAGTTTACCTCAGTTACGAAGACAGGACAAACAGTTCCTGTAGCCCCGTTCCGTCACACCTCAGAACCCGGCTCCCTTGCTGTTAACCAGCCCCCCCCCCCCCGCTGTGTGGACCGGACCCATCTCCATCCTGTCCCATCTCTGCTCCAGGACGAAAACCCAGGCGCCACACTGGACTGCACATCCTCCTTTCCTGGCAGTTCTTAGCTCCTGCATGGTGCTTGTAGACTGTTTCCAAGCCTGCTCTGTCCAGCGTTGTTCTCGTGAAGACAGAGGGGAGGCGCCCTCTCATCATATTCTGCAGTGTGCCTGTGTCCCAGAGGATATGACCATGACACGACACTCCACAGGGGCAGGGCCTGCCAGCCTCTCTGCTACGAGGACCCACACTCCACAGTCACCAATCCTCCCGCCACAGGGCCAGGAGCACCTGCCCGAGCTGCTGGGCTTCTGTGAGAGCTGCCTCTCCCACACTGAGTTCAGCAGCCACCTCCCTCCACTGTATGGACACATGGGTATTTTGCACTCTGGCTACAACCTGAATAGAAAAGCCCTGCATGCAACAACACCGTGCTATTCATTTTCCTGCCCATGCCATTCAGGCACTGGCCACCAGGAGCTCCTCCTGTCTCCTGCGTCCTCTGACCCACCCCACCCCTGTGTCGTGAGCACAGCCTTCCTTCTTGGTGCTCCAAGAAGCTCCAGTCCACCATGCACATTTCCTGCCCCTCCCAGAGCCCACTGTTTCTCCAGGCCTGTTCCTGAGCCGAAGAACCCCATTAGAATCTGAGTGCTGAGCCCATTTACTTCCCTGGTGTCGCCGTCTCCTGGCCACCCAGAGCTGGACGCCGTGTGAACAGGAAGCCACGCACACACAGACCGACACTGGGTCTACAGCTGTCCATCCCGAGACATGAGGTCACACAGACAGGACACACCGATCTCATCTGGGCCACAAGGTCACTCTAGCTTCCTCCCCAACAGGGAGAGACCCGTCTCCCACATCCACCGACCTCCTTGTCCAAGCCAGGGGCGTGTGAAACAGCCTCAGAACTTCTGCCCTGCACCTCACAAGGAGCAACCTAACCACCAGAGGGCGACA
This sequence comes from Heterocephalus glaber, assembly GCF_053883595.1. Taxonomy (NCBI): domain Eukaryota; kingdom Metazoa; phylum Chordata; class Mammalia; order Rodentia; family Bathyergidae; genus Heterocephalus; species Heterocephalus glaber. The sequence goes on along the minus strand of NW_028258379.1, from coordinate 40,513,596 downwards.
CTGGCACACAGGTCCTTGGTCTGCAGCTTTACGGTTTCTGGTCAGAGCTGCTCTCCGGGCTGCTTTCCTCCTCACCCCTTTGATGCACATGCGAGACATTTCAACACAGACCCCTATGTCCTGCCTGTGTCCCATCCCAGGAGCCCTAGCTGACACACACCCGTGTCCACCCTTTGGGGACAAACAGGCCTGTGGGTCTCGTCGCATGCACAGCCATGCGCCCACCACCTCCATCTGCATCAACAGCTCTCTGCCCCAGGGCCCAGGTCCCCTTGCAAGTCATTCTGGCAGCCACTCGCATCCTTCCTGTGCAGAATTATGTGCGTGTTTCGGGCATGCACTCGAGACTCTCACACACGACCCTGTGAAGCACACATTCTTTTTCCATTGCATGGCCGTGCCAGTTTGCCTATCTATTCCCCTGTAAAGGACATCCTCAAGCTCCCGGTTTTGGAGATGAGCCTGTATGAGCTCCCTGTGGGTGTAAGTCCCCAAATTTGTCTGACAAACAGCAGTAGGTGGGACTCCAGGGCCACCTGGCAGGAGCTGTCCAATCTGTTGTCCACATGCAGCGCCATCCTCTGGCTCCACCAGGAGCTGACTCCTGCAGCTCCGCCCTCCCAGCAGGGCCCTGTCCGCCCCTGCAGCCTGCCACCTCAAGGTGACAGTGGGTCCTCGTTTTCATCTTCCTTGTGACTCGTGGTGCTGACAGCCTCTGACTTGCTTACTGCCGTCCACATTTTCATTTAGTCGGTTTATTACTGCCTTGCAAGAGTTCCTTATATACTGTGGACACATGTCCTATATCAGACATGGGATTTGTATATATTTTATCCTACTAGGGGCCTTTCTTTTCATATTCTTAACACACCTTTCGCAGAGCATCTTATCGATTCACCTTTGATAGATTGTGTTTTCAGTGTTGTATCTATAAACTAAGGCCAAGTTCAAATGCATGTAGCTCTCTTCTGTATTTACTTCTGGAAGTATTAGTTTCATATTTTACAATGGGGTCTGTGACCTAAGAAGTTTTTTTTAGTTGGTTTGTTTCATGGGACTGGGACTGAACCTGGGGCCTTTTTATGTTTTTTGAGACAGGTTCTCACCAAGTCAGTACGTTGTCCAGGCTGGGCTCTAACTTTCCACCCTCCTGCCTTTGCCTCCCAGAGTGCCCAGATCACCGGTGTGCACCGGCCTGCCTGTCTCCTGCTGAGCCTTTCTAAGGCTTAGGCGCCTCACGTGAATGGATGGTTAACATCTAAGTGCTAATGTAAGCGATAAAGACATGGAGAAGAGGACCAGCCAGGCCCTCGGGGACTCCCTCCACTGACTCCGCTCCTCCTGTCCTCACCCTGGCACCTGTGCCCACCTCCCCCATCCCATGGACTCCTGAGAAGGAAAGGAGAAGGTGCTCCAGAGTGGCATTTCTCAACTATTTAGGAGGAAGGATCAGTTTTGTTTCTTTCTGCTTTACAAAATGCAAGAAAATGAATTTTAAGAAAAATGAAATGTAAAAATAAAAACACAAAATACAAGCACATGTTTTTCATTATTAGATTCAAAGACAAGCCAGGTGTGGTGATGGCTGCCTACAACCTCAGCTACACGGGAAGCTGAGGCAGGAGGACTGTAAATTCGAGGCCAGCCTGGGCAACGTAGTAAACCCTGTCTCCAGAAGACAAACAAAAGAAAAGTCTAGATTCAATGGACGTACAAATGGTCTTTCCAGTTGCTTCATAAGTCTAAAAAGCTGAACCTGGGCCTGGTGGCCCTGTCACAACCTGGCCGGCACTGGGACAGTGATGGCCCCACATGCACTCAGCCCCAGGCTCAGGGAGGCCCGCAGGGCACAAGCCGGCACTGGGACCTGGTTCCCTCCTTTCCTCTGTGAGCCACCAACCACTCCTGCTGCCCCGCATCTCCTCTGACGGCTCAGAAGCCCCGTGCAGGAGACAGCGCATGTGAGAGGCAGAAAGAGGGCAAGAGCCCTGCAGGCCAGGCCGGAGCAGAGCGGTGCTGTGCTGCTCACCTCGGTGATGTCCTCCACACCGAGCTGCACATCAAACGCCAGCTCCATGTCGTGCTCTGGGAGGATGGGGGCCGCTGTCACTGGGTTCCACCCTAGGCCACAGAGGACACCGGTGTAGCATTTTCCCTCCTGGTCCAGCCTGAATTAAATGTGATGAAAGGGGTTAGTCATTTCACAATTGGTAAGCCACAGTTTTAACATTCAAGAATTGACCAATAAACCATCCTACTTTCATTAGGGTTTCTTTCCACTTTTTACACTAAAAATTTAGATCGAATATGCACTGCAACAACAGCAAATTAAATATTTATGTTCCCCTAACAGTAAGTTTCTAATTGTCACTGTTGTGTGTAAGACAGTGGAAAGATTATTTTGTGGCATATAGTTTCCCATGGGCTGAGTTCTTCCCAGAGGGATTTTTAGAGGAAGCCATCCATGCGTCTGTGAGGCAGCCTAGCACGCAGTAAGAGCCTAAAGGCTGTGTGTCCATGCTCCTATCCTCAACAACTACACATACTTACTTGGGCTGCAAAGCTGCGCAACCCAGTTACGCCCCACACCCTGCCTCCTGTGTCACCCACCATTGCCACCTCTAAGGTCCCGCTGAGTCTGTCCGTTCCCTCCACCTGCTGCCACCGACCTGTCAAACCACAGCCACTTCCCCCCTGAACCCACACTGCAACTTTCACGCCAATGAATCTCCCCACCTCCACTGCTTCTGCCAACCTTTTTCTATGTTGCAGAGCAGGAGTTTTCCAAACAAATTCAGCAATGTCTTCCCTGTTGGAGGGCTTATAGTACTTTCCAGCTGTGTTCTGAACTCCCCAGGGCCCACAAGCCACAGTGAAATCTTCTTCCATCTCCTGCGCAGCCTCCCACAGGGCCCTCTCCGCCTGAGCAGCACAGGCACCCCTCTACTGCGGCCCCCACACCGCTCCCCTGTGCCCTCAGCCCCAGGGCCCCGAGGCCACTCAGTTCTCACCCTGCAGGAATGAGGGGTTTGTTTTGTGGGGTTTTGTTTTATGTTTTTGAGACAGGAGTCTCACTATGTTGGCCAGGCTGGTCTCGAACTCCTAAGCCCAAATGATCCTTCTGTTGAGCCTTTCTCATAGCAGGGACTACAGGCCTGAGCACACACAGCAGACGCGACAGTCAGTTTCGAGGCCATCATCCAACCCACAATGGGTCCAACAAGGAATTACAATGAACAGACACCAACACCAGATGCCTTTTAAAATATGTTGCTGATTTTCTTTGGTATTTCACTGGGAAGTAACATCATCTTTCCCCATCATCTGAAACAGTCTCTTCTCCAGCTTTACTGTGGTTTGACTGACAAAACCAGATATCCCATGAGCTGATCACCACAATCGAGCCTGAGGCCATATCCATCACCACAGCTGCCGTTCCTGTGCACTGACCAGGGCCTGCTCTCTCAGCAGATCTCAACCAAGTAACAGAGTCATCACCACGCAGACATTGACTCCCAGAACTTATCATTTTACAGCTGCAAGTTTATAGATCAATTAAGTTTTGTTTTTTGAGACACAGTCTCCCCAGGTTGGCCTGAACGGGGCTCAAAGGATCCTCCTGCCTCACCTCCCAAGTCCCTGGGACCACAGGAACGGGCCACAACACCTGGCTTACTTAAATTTTGATAAAAATAAAAATCTAGCTGGGCATGGTGGCACACACCTGTAATCCCAGCACTCAGGAGGCAGAGGCAGGAGCACCGCCTCAAGATCAAAGCCGGCCTGGGCCACATAATGAGTTCAAGGCCAGTCTGGACTATAGCAAGACCCTGTCTCAAAAAATACATATACAAGCAAAACAGTCTTCTTCTTAGCCATGTATGTGATTAGATATATACATCTACATATATTCCCTGTTTTCCTCTCCCCTTTTTCAGTTTAATAAAAATGAAAGAGAATCTTGCTTTAAGTAAACTCAAAAGACAGAGTCCTAAAATTCAGACTCATAAATTAAGTGTTAAGTATTTGCTTTATGAAACAGTTACAAAAATTTTTAAGTAACTAGTTCCTCTACATTATCAAAATAATTTATTGTAGTTTCAATTTTTGTAAAACCTTTCCAGGACAAGGTGATCAAAAATTAAGAGGTCATCTCATAACTCAGCAGAACCTCCCAGAGCCTCCCACCCCAACAGCTGTGGTGGAGCAGGCTGGGACTCAGTCACATGTACAGCTCAGCAAGGGCGGCCAAGGAGGTGGGCTGGCCATGACCCCAGAGAAGGCGGTGCTTCTCTCTTTACCTGCTCTATGTCTCATGTGAGGGAAGGTCACCTATGTGGCGCTATGGTTTGGATCCTAAGTATTCCCAAAGGCCTGCATGTTAACATCTTGGTTCCCAGCTGATGGTGCCACTAGCAGCATGTGGGATCTTTAGTGGGGGGTTTGAAGGAAAGAAGTTCGGTCACCGGGACATGCCCTCGAAGGAGATATTGGCCCCGCCCACCCTCTCTCTGCTTCCTGGCCACCGTGAGGTGAACAACCTGGCTCCACCAGGCCCTCCCACCTGATGCTCTCTGCCTTACCACAAGCCCAAAATGACGTAGTCAAGTGACCATGGACTAAAACCTCTGAGACTGTGAGCCAAAATAATATTTCCTCTCTAGAAGTTGATTTATCTCATAAATCTTGTCACAGTGATTGAAAGCTGACCAATACACAGTGAGCTTAATTCTCTTCTAGGAATCCTAAATACTTATGTGAAGTTAAGAAGCAGCTGTAAAATCACAGAAATATGTTTAGTTCATCTCTAATGCATACTTTGATTACAGCTGAAATTGTAAAATTATGACAAGAACCGAAGCATGTGCCATGCAGAGCTCAGCAAGACATTACCAGGTGAAATAACTCCTTCAAGGGAGCCACGTGCACAAGCTGGCTGCTGCCACCATTTGGACAGGTGACTTCTCAGATACTTTCGTTTAAAATAAAACAAGAGAGGAAGAACTATTCCGAGCTAACAGGCCTCTTTATGGGTCCCAAATAAGGACATATAGTTCCTTAAAAGTGAAATGTTAGCCAGGTATGGTGGCACACATCTGTCATCCCAGCACTTGGGAGTCTGAGGCAGGAGAATCACCATGAGTTCCAGACCAGCCTGGGCTACATGGCAAGACCCTGTCTCAAAATGGCCCCTGCAAAAAAAGTGAAATGTTAGTCAATCTGAAATGTCCACATAAAGAACTCTGTCAGATATTCAGAAACTGCTCCTGGCTTAACCTGCAAAGGTCCAAATGGCTGTGTCTGTGGGAAGTCATGAGGTTGTCTCCCTATGAAGCTCTTCCCACCCTTCTACCTCATCGTCAGACTGCTGCACAGGTTAAGATTTTTTAATTATGAAGCAGCACATGAACATTCTGCAGATGCTCCAAGCATAAAGTTGGTGCACAGACTGGCAGGCTGTGCCTTCCATGCAGTGTCCGCGTGTTTTCCCTCCTGCACATTGCTCTTATGGTGTGCACGGCCACTTCCAGGACCAGTGGGGTCAATGGTCCTGCACTGTGAATCAGAGAGGGTAGAGCTGCGGCCTAACCCATGCTGTGGCATAGCTAACACCTAGCTCTCTCTCGGGACTGACTGTGCCCACTCAGCACCAGCCAGCATGACGCAGATGCCCACTCCAGCCCCACAGAGACCATCCAGGGAGGCTCCCAACACATCAGCACACCCACCTGAGCAAAGCGGATATGATTCCCATCTTCCAGACTGCCAGTCTCCCAGCCGAAGTCCCTAACTTCATGAGGCGGCAGCAGCTACCTCTAGGGAACACTGTCCCAATGCCTCACCCACAGAACAAAATATGGCTGCTGTACCTTACCATGCTGCTTTTTTCCCCACCTTTTTTTTTTTTTGGTACCAGGGATTGAACTCGGGACCTTGCGCTTGTGAGGCAGGCACTGGAATCACTGAGCTAAATCCCTGGCCCACCATGCTGCTTTTTTGAGACAAGGTCTTGCCCTGTAGCCCAGGCTGGCCTCAAATTTGCAGCAAGCTTCCTGCCTTGGCTTCCCAAGTGCTGGGATGACAGGGGTGCGCCACCACGCCTGGCTGCCCAGCTACCGTGCTCTGTGGCTGAGCTCCAGCCACAGGAACTAGCTAACAGCGCAGCCCCCTTTACCCACTCACTACACTTTTATCAGCTTTATGGAGAGAATGTTCTGTGGCTGCTGTCTCGGGGCCTGGAAGCAGTGCCACGTCAGGCTGAGCCTGCCTGCAGGTCACATGGCCCTGGGCCAGGATGGCTGCCTGGGCCACCAGCACCCACACCAGCTCCAGAGCTGGGGAAAGGCAGGCTTCGTTCATCCCTGCACCCATCAGGACATCTTCTCAGCCTGGAGGTGTGCAGCTCCCCACTGCAAAGCACCGATTGCCAGGGAGGAGCCTGCACAGGGCACAGTGCCCACACTGAGCTACGCCCGCACCGGGCACTGCTCCAGCTGCTCATGGAGGCACCATGGGAATGAGGGCAGCGAGAGCAGCAAGGTACCCCGGGGCAGGTGTGGCTACAGATGAGGGGAGGTCAGCACCTTCGCTCACAGGCAGAGCCACGGGGCCTGGCCCAGCTCTCATTGGCAGCTCACGCAGGGCACCCATGGAGGAGGCACCAAGGAACTGAGTGAAGCCCAGCCCCCAGGCCAGGAGCAAGAGAGCAGTGCGGTCCCCAGGGGATTTCTGGCTCGGCAGTGGGGACAGCATACACCTCATTTTCCTCTCTCCACCGAAACAGAAGTTAAGAACTTAATTCTCCATTTATTTATCTTCCCTCTTCCCACTATGGTACAAAGAATGTATCAGAGGTGGCAAAAAGCCTTGAAGTCAGAATCAACTGTGACAGGACATGGACAGACCCACACTTGGCCAGAGATGCAGCTTTGTTTCCAACAGGTGGCCCCGGTGGCCTCTGCTGTGGCAGGCAAATGCCACTGGAGCAGGAGATGAGCTGCCCTGCAGGTGGGTCACCAGGGGCAAGACGAGTGTGCCCTAGCACGCCAGCTCCTGAGGAGGGTCCTCTGGGGCAGCACCCCTGAGACAGGCCAGAGAGACCTAATGATCCCCTGCTTGCCCAGGTGAAAGAACAGCTGTGGTGGAAGGAAAGGAAAATGCTCACCTCAAACCACCTCTCTCTCTCATCTTCCAAAAGTCTCTCCAAAGTGATTGCTACTGACTCAACAAATGGGCAGAGTTTGGACAAAAATTTACCAGGCCCCTCTTCCATTCCTGCCGGCCACCTAGCTAAGGGTTCAAAGACAGCTACAGAAGATCTGTGACACACGATGGTCCCACTTAGCATTTTTCAGCTTTTACCATGGTGTACAAGCAATATGCACCCAGCAGAAGCTGCGCCTTGGATTTCATCCTTCGCAGACGCTGCTGCATGACACATTCGCCTGATGCTGGGGCAGCCACAGAGCCCCAGCTCTAGCCACCCTGTGATCATGAGGAGAAACAACCAACACTGCAGGGCACTGTGTGGCTAAGACACTGTGCAGCTGGTCAGGATCGTCAGCGTGTTCTCCATTTCCAGTACTTTCAGCTTATGACACAGCTGTCGGGATGCGATCTCACACAAGTGGAAGGGTATCTGTAATCTTATTCACACTGTGAGACACAGTGTCTTACTTCTGGCTCCTTTAAGTTAAATTCAATAGAAATGAATATACTCCATCAGCTATGTGCAAAGCATTATGTACTGTTTATATATGTATCTTTCTTCTATTAAGCCTTTTCCCCCTAGAAAGATACTATTTTACCATACCAATTATCTGGGTGTTTCTTTTCTTTCCTTTCCTTTTTTTTTTGGTACCGGGGATCGAACTCAGGACCATGTGCTTCCAAGGCAGGTCCAGTGCCTCTGAGCTAAATCCCTGGGAATTTCTTAAATGTCCACAATATAACCATCTGCACTCTAGAGATTTAAAAATAACACATTGTTATTCAAATCCTAAAAAAAAAGCTTATTCTTTCTTTATTTATTTATTGGCACCGGGGATCGAACTCGGGTCCTTGCACTTGCAAGGCAGGCGGTGGAACCACTGGGCTAAATCCCCAGCCCCATAAAGCTTATATTTTAAAAGAAGAGCTGAAGCGGGAACGTGGTCTAGTTAAGGCAGGAAGGGTACTGAAACTACCGGAAAGGAATCTGCATGTTTTGTATACGCAGCATCGCACCCTTCTTGAGACACTATCGCTGGACAATCATGCTGTAATCCAGGTATTTACCTGGACTATGAAGATGCTTAATTGAGAAATATTTATCACATCACAACTAGAAGACGAGGCAAGCCAAACCCCCGCAATTAAAAATATACTAAATCCTTTCAGAAAGGAGGTCAGAAACAAACACAGGACACCAAACAGGGCAATGTGCATGTAAGCCACTGGACACCCAATCGGTGACTCATGACACACTTACCAAAATGGGTGTTTACGAAATGTCACACAGCCCAGAGAAGACCGAGCAAGCAAGGGGCCATTCACCCCCTCCGCCAACTCGGCCAACTTGCCTACTACCCATGCCCCAGGCCCACCAAGGAGCTGGGAAAGGCAAAGGGGGACTCCTCTCTTCCCTCCTGAGTGCAGCAAGGCCTGGTGTCAGTGTTGTTCCCACCTCACCTGCCAGGGTGGGCTGCTCCCCCTCAATCCCACTCTCCTTCTAGCTGCCACCCTCTGTGCACCACACGGTTAGTGCTTCACCCACAGTGGATCCTCTGAGGAGTCAGGTACCCAAATAAAACTTCATAAACAACGGCTATCTCCTTACACAGCTCTCTGTACTAACGCCTCTGGAAGAAATCCCTGCTAAACTTCAGCACAAAAGCAGCTCCCATCATCTCCTGGCCTCCCTGCCTGGGGCAGAGGGGCTGATGGGGCTCCCACTGTCAAATGGCCACCAGAAAGCGGGGCTCACAGGCACAGCCATTCACAGCAGGGCGACCGTCACCCCATCTGTGCACCTTGCTACTGGGGCTTCTTTCTGAAGGAAGTCCAAGCCCAAGCACAGATGTTCCTCCACTTCCAGCGGCTCACATCCTGCCACGCCCATCCGAAGCTGAAAATGCACACCATACACGGACCCCTGAACACCACAGCTCAGCCATGCAGCATGCTGCAGTCTTGGTTGGTGTGTCCCTCCTGCCTGGGGGCTGCTTGCACAGCATTCTGAGAGGATCAGAGCACTTACTGCAAGCCCAGGGAAGCATCAAGGTCCAACAAGAGAAGTACTGTTTCTCCTGCACTAGTGTCACTTGTCAAGAAATTCAGAAGTTGAATCATCATGAGCCAGGGGCCAAATAACCCCAACAACAAGAAGGCTGAATCAGAATGAAGCCCAGAAGGCTCAGCCAGGTCAAGCCATGGCCAAACCCTTACCCAAAGGAGGGAGGTGAGGCCCCACTTCTCCCCACCCAGGTTCTCACATGATCCAAGCCTACACACCGACAAGGCAGAGGCCCTCGCCCTACCTTAACTCGATCACTGGTGCAAACAGCATGCTGAGGAGCGCCGGGAGGCCAGGGATGGGAGGCATCAGCGAGGTCTCTCTCAGCAGCATGGTAGACCCTGGTGCACAGTGAACGAAGTCAGCGTCAGGCTGCACCACGCGCTGCTCAGACGTTGCTCCTTCCTAGCTGGCCCTGCTGGCCTGTAGCACCCCTCTTCCCCTGAGTCTGTCTCTACTGGTCCCCCTGCCCCCTGCTGCTCCAAGAAAGTACTCCCTATTCTTGGATCCCACAAACCCCGCAGATGGACCACACGAGGACCCCTAGGCATTAATCTCACTGAGAATAACTCATTTGATTACTCTTTGCCTTCTCCTCATTGGTCTATCAGGTTTCCCCAAGGTCAAGAACTCAGACTTGTTCTCCTTTGTAGTTAAAAATGGAGGGATGAGATTAATTCCCACATCTTTGTGTAAAAGGAAAATGGACAATGCTGTGCACGTGTGTGTGTGTGTGTGTGTGTGTGTGTGTGTGTGTGTGTGTGTGTTAAGTTACTGGGGCCTTCACACTGAGCTATATCCTCAGCCTTTTAAATTTTTTTGTTTTGAGACAGGGTCTTTCTAAATTGCCTAGGCTGGGCTTGAACTAATAATCCGCCTTCCTCAGCCTCTCAATGTGCTGAGATTACAGGTGTGCACTACCATGCCCAGCTTCCATTTCTTAAACTTGCATCAGCCGATGCACTTAGGAGACAGCCTAAAAGTATAACACGTAAGCACAAAGGAGAGGGAGGACACAGATAAACTAAAGCCCATGGCTCACCAGTTGCATTGACTAACAGTGAGGCTGCGACCAGCATCCTCTGGTGCAATTCTGCGGGGGTGTCACTAATGATGACCGAGTTGATGCTCTCCTTGTCGATCCAGACACACCTAGAAGAGCAGCAGGGCACAGGGCACTGATCCACCAACCAAGCCACAGTGAGAGCACCTCAGAGTCACGAACACAGATGCGACCAGCCCCAAGCTGAGGCAGCCAGCCCAAGCCCCTTCCTCTGGCCACTCTCCATGTGTGGCTTCCCAAGCTCCACCCCATGTGAAGTATCCCCATATGTAGACATCCAAACCTGCTCCTCGGCCCGACTCAGCACTGCGCTGCGTCCTAGCAGAGGCACGGTGCATCCACCTCAGCAGAGGCCAGGAGCAGCTCTACAGCCATCCTTCATTCCTCCAGCCCCTCATCACTGCCCCTAACCAAGCTCCAGCCTAAGGGTCCCACACCGGAAGGCACTGGGGTGCTGCTCTTTCTGCACCTCTTGCCCCAGCTCAGCTATGTCATAAGCAGCCTTAGGGCTGCACCCCTGCAGGGCCCTTCCACTTGGAAGCCTAGTGCATGCTTCACACACATGCAGACCTCCGGAGAGCTTGCAGGAGCATGCGCTCACTGAAAGGCCTGGATAAGGCTGAGCTCTGCATTTCCAGCAGCTCCTCCAGGCTCCTACTGCTTCTCAGGGACTGTAGGAAGCCAGGTTTAGTCAGTGACCCTTAAATGCACACAGCAGGGCTTCCCCACTGCGTTCAGATGAAGTCTTAAAAACATGGCTTACAAAGCTCACCTTCATCTGCCACAAGATCTAAGCCCTCTCCTCCCCAACCCAATTCTGCTATCAAACCAAACGCATTCAGATACGGAGGCTTTGGTGGAAGACACTAAAAAAACGCTAATAGAAATGGCTTTCATGGAGGAAAGAAAGCCTATCTCAGACTTGGGGCTAAAAGGAAAATTAGGGTGAGTTTAAAAAAGACATTCCAACAGTTTATGTATCAAGAAAGATTAGTTTCTCTCTGTTTTTCCCCCGGTACTGGGGATCAAACTCAGGACCTTGCTCTTGCCAGGCAGGCAGGGCACCACTGAGCTACACCCCCGGCCCAAGAAAGATTAGTTTCTGATGATGTACCTAAATTGAGGAGCAGAGAGAAACATTCATGGGAAATGCATCATACCTGAATTTGGATATTCTGGTCAGACTGTGACACTTCATCTCATAAGGGTGGAAAGGCCCGTGGAGGACAGTCTGCACACAAGACACACAGTGTGACCACGGGCAAAACTCCTCTCACCAGGAGCCCCAAGGGCAGCTCCTACTTTCAAACACTACATTTCCGTCACGGTATCTTCACAATGTGCTGGGGACCAGCGTGAAACTGCACTGGGCAGCTATAAAATAGCATTGAATTGGCTTATAATTGGCCATTGATTAAATTGTGAGTCTGTCCTAGGCCTAGTGAATTGCTAGAGAGCCTCTGGCTGGTGTGGAGAAGCAGAACTCCCCAGGCCAAAGGTCACAGCTGAGATCTCAATGGTCAGTGACACTGTGGCGTCTCTGAAAGCGAGATGGCCCTGCAGCTGGGGATTTGCCTCTTGTGCAGGCGTTCTCCCAGAGCAAACATTTGCTAAAAATAACACAGGTGGCTCATTAACTACAGCCTATTCTTGAAAGGAATGCGTCCCTCCCTTCTTACAAGCCTGGCTCTCATCAGCGCCTTAGTCCTGCTGTTCCCTACATCTGCCTTTACGGCCCCTGCTATGTTGTGTGATCAATAAAGACTGGCAAATCCAGAGCTCGAAGTCTTAGCCAAGAAGAGCTAAGACCAAGTCCCGGCCCCTCATTTGTCTCCTGCATTATTCTTTCTTCCTTCATTGTACCCTCAGTCAGGAGGTCAGGCAGTCCCCAATAAAAATGTAGTGAGAAAAAAGTACCTGAAAGAAGACATTTTTTCTGGAATGTAATTGATTCCCATATGTATATAGGAAACACTGCCCACTGTCTTAGTCAGTGTCAATTCTTTAACCACGCAGACCCAGCCACATGGCCAAGGCTGAGGTCGTGAACTCGGAGCCCCTGAACAAGGAGGGGACCATCCAGCCAGCTCTCCTCTCCACGTGCTGCCGAGGAGCATTCGAACTGCAGGAACCGAGACTATCAGCAGATCTGGATAGCTCAGATGCTGCACTTCCTTCCATGGATAAACTAGTACTCTTCGTCACTTTAGAAAGGAAAGTTACAATGAAACACTAGTCAGAGCTTTCCTCTAAGCCCCACCGGGCACAAGACTCCAGGTTTGCTCTTAGGAATACAGAGCCACTGTGGGAAAGGCCACAACATTGAAAAGCAGGAAAGTAAACTATCGCGACTACCGACACAACTCTTAGCCTATAATGTACAACGGCACAAGCTTTCCACTGTACTTCAAACAGCTCCTACAGCACACGTCACCTTGCAGCTCGGGGTACCCAGTCTACTGGAAGAGAAGCTCTCCAGCAAAATCTGAATCAGATGCTTCTCCTCATCCTTCATAGGAGAGGCCACAGACCCAGGCATCACTCCGTCTCCTGATTTCGAAAAGAGGCCCCTGAGAGCTTCATGGCTTTGCTAAATGAAACAAGAAGTTTCCTTTGTTAAAAGAAAAGAATTACATCAAAAGTACATTATCCCCACATAATCAAAACACTTCCTAGGCATAATCTTATTCTGACCTGTATACCAAGTAATAGAGAGATAGTTTTATGAAGTTCATTTTAAAATTTAAAAAAGAAATATAAAAGATTTTACTATGTTTCACCCCTCAGATACTTTGAAGAAGAAGCTTTTCTTAAAGAACTGTCTTATATACAACACTTACTTTACTGAGGAATATTACCATAATTCCTGCTTTCACACATTACATAGAGGATTTAACCAGTGCCTCAGCTAATGCTTTGCTAGACTGTCTGTCCTTTTCCAGTTCCAGCACTGTTCATCCCTAGCAGAAATTACAGAAGTACAAAGACAGATCTTCACCAGGCTCAAAAGTGGCCTCTCTTACACCTTCCAACCAAGAACAGTGAGTTTATAGGTGATTTTAAAGGACAGAGTTGAATACATTTTGGAATTGTAAACTATTTGAAGTCAATATTTCTGGTTTTCAGTGTAGTGGCTGTTTTCTTCCGGTACTGGGGATTGAATCCAGGGCCTGCACTGAGCTACATCCCCAGCCCTCTCTCCTCTCCTCTCCTCTCCTCTTCTCTTTCCTGACATGGTTTCACTAAGTTGCTCAATCTGGCCTCAGACTTGTGATACTTCTGCCTCAGCCTCCCGCGTAGTTTGGATTACAGGTGTGTGCCACCGTGTCTGGCTTAAAATAAATATTAATTATTTCAATTACAGAGATAATTCTTGGAATCCATTTTTTAAAAACAAAATATGAGGGCCGGGGATTTAGCTCAGTGGTCCCACTGCCTGCCTCAAAAGCACAAGGTCCTGAGTTCGATTCCTGTTACCAAAAAAAAAAAAAAACCACCCAAATATGAGCCAGGTGTGGTGGCACACGCCTGTAATCCTAGCACTCAGGGGAATGAGGCAGGAGCATCACAGCAAGTTTGAGGCCACCCTGGGCTACACAGGGAGTTCAGAGCCAGACTGAACTACAAAGGGAGACCCTGCTTCAAAAAGCAAAGAAACAAACAAACAAACAAAAATGAAACATTTTCAAATCTAATTTCCATTTCGAGGAGAAAACAGATTGAATAGGAAACCAACAACAACAATACCCACCCACCGCAGTTTAGTCTCAGAGAAGCCTTGAAGACCTTGTAAAAGGTCCTACAGATCTTGACAGCACGCCAAACGATGAAGAGCAACTCCACCCGTCCACTATGCTTCCGAGGAAGCAAAGCACCTCTGTCTCTCTCACACACAACCACCCACACAGGCACACGCTCCCTGGGGACCAAGGCACATACTTTGGACTCGTAGGACTCCTCTGCCAGCTCTGCGTGGCCTTCGCTGATGAGGACATCTCTGATGTTGATGGTGTCCAGCGCTCCCAAGCAGCAGTACACGTCCACGTGCAGGACATTGTGCACAACCGAGAAGACCTTCACCAGGAGAGTACATCTGCTTACCAGAGAGGCGAACCGCTTGCTGGCCCTGCGGCTCCAGTGCTCACCACAAACCAGAGACTTGGCCGAGGGCCGCATTTTGCAAATCTTAAATTCCAAAGCCTGCAAGACAGAAAAGCACACCGAAACAGTTTTATAAATGAGCGAAGCATTCTGCCCAAATTCCACTGAAACGCAACCTTGTTCGTGCATCTTGTCTGTGTCCTCCTAAAAATCCTGACAATCTGGGGAAGCAAGATCCCAGCTGAGAAACCTGCCTCACTATCAACAACAGCAGGGCAGTGTAACCTTGAGACGGCTTTTCTGGCGGGAAGGGGGTGGGTGAGCGTGTCTCCTGCCCACCTCAGCTCTGGCGCCAACACAACTAGAAGCCTTAGAAAGAGTATCAAAAAGTAAGTTAAAACAACTTTTCTTTTGCTAAGTTTGAAACTTTCCATCTATTTTACCTCATTCCAAAATCAATAATGGCAAAAATACCTCTGGCAATACATATTTTCAAGAGTAGAGACCCAGCCTGGCCTCAGCTGCCTGTGGAGAGGTGGTCTCCCTCCAGCCAGGCCCTTTCTGGTGCTCAACACCCACTTCCAGAGCCTTCTCCGCCTCACCTGGAAGGGAAGCTCGAGACACGGATAGGGAATCTCCATTAAGAGGTCTAGGTCTACGCGAGCACGGTTTCCATAGTCCACGAAGAATACCTACAAGGTAAGGAGAACAAGCCCTCTGATGCGGGGTCACAAACAACGTCCCCCTGAGCAATGCCAATACAGTGCTCTGCCCTAACTCCATAACCACAGACTTCTCAGAGTGACTTGGTTTTCCCTGCAGTCCTACTCTAATGGTAATTATTTATATCTAATTACCACCTGTATTTGCAGATTTTATATAAGTTGCTGTAATTCTGTCTCCTTTCTTTTTGAATGATTTGCTATACAAAAACGTACCTCAGCAGAATTTCCAGACACATTAAGTATCTGAGCTCTGAAGTAGCTTTTATCAAAATCCACAAAAGGTGCCAGACAGACCATGTCGGGGTGTGGGTGGACTGGCAGAGGCACCAACTCCAGCCTGTTAATTTCAGCAGTCAGCTTCTCAAGAAGCTCTGCATTCCTTTCATCAGTCCTATAGCCCCAGAAGTGTCCTACTTCCACCACCTGAAAAGAAGAGGGGCAGAGGGACAGGCAGAGGTAAAGCCTAAAAGTGGGTCACGGCACTTCACGATCGCCTTCGTGAGCATGTGCATTCCACAGGTTTCCCCAGGTGCTGACAGGAAACTAGAGGGGGTTCAGGACAACTACAGTAAGGAAATGTGGATCATGAATTCTGTTCTCCAGGCACAAGACTCACTAGCACACCCAAGTACCAACAGCATCGAGATTGGTTAGTCCAAAGGACAAGCAGCACCGTGGCTGTCCCCACAGCTGCCAAGGGCCAGGTGGTGTCAGTGCACACCCCACTGGATGAGCTGGCAGGTGGGGCCTGGCATGGAAGAGTGGAAGCCCCACCAAGCAGCGTCAGCCCCCGCTGCCAAAGACCATGGGGGAGCCCAATATCTCAGAGTTCCACCCTGTCAGGAATCCAGATTTCTGAATGAAATCTCCCAATGAGTGTAGCTATGGATTTACCAAGAAAGCATACAAGTATTTTAACTGAAAATTTAAAGAAATAAAATCATATCCAAATAACAATGGCGACAATGTTAGTCTTGTTGACATAAACTGAACAATACAAGCACATAACATTATGTCAATATTTTTAACACATATCTTGTTAAATATGGGTTTTTTAGCACTCTCTCACATTTTCACTGGCTTCAACCACCAGTGGCACGGGCACAGCTGCGCCACTGGGCAGCATGAACCACCCGACGAGACTATCCCATGCCATTCAATGGACAGTCGTGCATGTACCATAGTGGTTCGAGCCAGCGGGAATGTCAAATGTCAAATCAGAGCCTCCTGGCAGCCACATACAAATGAATTATGGCCCTGTCATGCACATGTTAAATGTACTGGATGTTTTAAAAGCTAACTTTGATTACAGAATATTTGTTTCATTTTCCATTCTGCATACATTCGAGTTTAATAGGAGCAGTAGTTCAAGTTCACGCACATTTGCTAGATGACTGCCACAGGTCTGGGCGTGAAGACTGTTCCATTCTCAACACTCATGGGAGTTCTGGGACTCAGCACGCCACTCTCACCTCTGTAACTTGGATGGTTAATAGGAGATCTGCCGCCCTCTGGGACTTGTCCAATGTGTTGAGTGAGACTTGCATAGGCTCTACTGTCTGCTTCTGGAAGTCTACAGTCACCCTACATAAAGTAAGTTTTGTTTAAAAAAAAAAAAAAAAGAATAACAATCAAGAGTTACTGAGAAACCCTCGCCTGTGGGAAGTTATCTGGACCTGCCCTGGCACTTCTACAAGAGGAGGCGGCTTGAACAAAGTCCCAAGCCCATGCTGCGGGCTGGATCTCGAGGCCCTCGAGGGCCCACGGCTGCGGGGCTGCTCCAGAACCACAGACCGCTGAGAGCGGGGAGCCTCGGGAGGCGGGCCTCGCTGCCTTGTCCCCCGCGCGCTCACGGGCAGGCAGGGCTTTCAGCACGGGACCGGACCCTGGGGGCGGACGGCCGACTCGCCAGGAGTGGGCTCACTGGGCTGTGACCGACCAGAAGAACCCATCCATCCCCCTTCCCTACTCCTAACGAGCCTCAGCGCTCCACCTCCCTGCCACCAAGACAGGAGCAGCCTTCCTCTCCCAGGCCCCTCCACCACGCAGCCTGAGCCATCGAGCACGGACGGAGACTTCTGAGCTTACACCTCTCCTCCTTTAAGCTTCGGGTGTTGGGTGTTTTGTCCTAGCTACAAGAAAGTGACAGATAGACCAAGGTGGGAGGACGTGAGGTTACTGGGAGTGTGGCCTTGAAGGCAATAACTGGAACCCTGGATCCTTTCTGTTTTGAGACAGAGTCTCATCGTGTCGTTTAGGCTGGCCTTGAACTCACTGTGTGGCCCAGACTGGACTTGATCTCACAAAGATCCTCCTGTCTCATCCTTCCAAGTGCTGGCATTACAGGTGTGCACTACCCCACCTGGAGACTCTGGGTCCTTTCTGTTGCTCTCTCTTTGCTTCCTGGCAGTCATGAGGTGAAGGGCTCCCTCCACCAAGTACTCCTGCCATGTTCTATCTACTGGGCCACCCCAGGCCCAAAGCCAACAGGCCAAGCAACCACTGAAACTGTATCAAAGTAAAGCTTTTCTCTTGTACCTTAATTATTTCAGGTATTTGTCTAGGGGACAGAAAGCCAACATAGCATGAGAGGATAAAGTTGATATTCCCTCAAAAGTGCATTTCTGCCCACGTATGGTGGTGCATGCCTATAATCCCAGCACTCAGGAGGCTGAGGCAGGAGGATCACCATGAGTTCAAGGCCAGCTTGAACTACACATTAAGACCTTGTCTCAAAAAAAAAAATTTTTTTTTTAAATGAATTTCTGGTGGCATCCTGAGCTGCCCTGGAAGGAGCATACATCCTAATAATTATGCACTATTCTCTGGGAATACATTCCAAAAGCCAGGGCTCTTACAGAGTATCTCTTTTGAAGGGCATGAGTTCTAAATCGAGGACCTTCAGTGCTTCCTACTTTGTAATCTCAGGAGTGGTTTTGACTTAAAAAAACTGAGATTTCACACTTGGCTCAATGCTATGTTAGGAGACACACAATTGTCTACTAAGCCCAAGAAATGCCATTCATCCTGTAGAGTAGTAAGACAGTAAATTCCTTCATATCCAAACTTCTGGATAAGAAAGACAAATGCGATAAGACATAAAACTTTCCCTTCCTAACACTGTCATCCTAAAAGGGAGGAGAGCGCTGTAAGAGCATTCTAACCCCCTTCCCTCGCTGATGAACGGCTCAGCCGTCACCAGCACTGTGCAGCATTGGCTGGAACTGGCTCTGGCAAAGCAGAATGGCCTCTCCATGCCAAGGCCTCGACCCCTCACTGCTGACCGCTCAGAAGCGAGAACGCCACGCACGGGAGGCAAGCAGAAGGAGCACACTTCCCTGCGTCACCTGCCAAACTCGCCCTAGAATCACCCAGATCACGAGTAAGCAGTGATAAATTACACTTCCTACCAAGGTGGCCAGAGGCAAGGACTCTGTTATGAAGAGGAGCAGCACACACAGCGCCTGCTGCCAAGAGCCAGGGCCCTGCCCTTCTCCACACACCAGGCAGGGGCCATGGCACTGCTGGGCAGCCTGTGCTGCAAGCACACAGGCACCCAGCTGCCCTGCTACGGTGTCTACCCTCAGCTGCGTGGAAACAAAACAAGTTCCACTCTGCTTAAAAAGAAATTCTCAAAAGGAAACATAAACATAAGAAGGCAGAAATGAAGTTAACATTAGGGCTTCATCCCTAATTTAAACTGGAAACTATATAAACACTCTCACTCAACCCTCTCAACAGCCTTGCACGACAAGCGGATCTATTACACAGATGAACAGCAAGGCTCTGAGAGGGTAAAGTGCGCAGCACACACAGGGCTGGTGAAACTGAGGTTCAATGGCAGTGCCACCTGACTACACAGCCAGAGTCTGTTACACGAGCTAAAGCTAAAGTGGGGCTCACGGTCCTGAGGAAGCAGCACTGGCAAAGGGAGCTGCAGTGGCGCCCTCCGGAAATACCTCGTGTTCCGGACCTTCGACGCCACCTCTCCCTGCACCTTCCCTTCTATGTCCTCGGCAGCATGGACACGGAGCTCCAGGAACACTTTCAGCTGGGACATCTTCACTGCCATATACACTGCAGGGAGGGTTTTAAATCTCTCTGTTGGGTTCCGGGAAAACTCCACAAAGGCTCTGTTCCACAAATATAAATAAAAAAGCATTTACCAAGTATCTGACTTTTTTTTTTTTTTTGGTACCCGGGATCGAACTCGGGACCTTGTGCTTGCGAGGCAGGCACCGGAACCACTGAGCTGAATTCCCGGCTCAGGCATCTGATTTTTAAAAACAATCACATGTAAATTTCTCTCAATAGCAGCAGAAATTCTCACTGGACCTCACTCTGCAATATTCAATAACTTGTTGGGATAATTAACCCATAAGAAGTATTGATTGATTTTTTTAAAAAGTCACTAGGGAAAATAGAAGTTACAATGACAATTCATCAACTTGAAGCTAGGTATCATCCCGTATAGTATAATGCAGAATAAATACTAAATCAACATGGAAGCATCAGCCAAGAAATCTTAATGATCATAGTTATAACAGAACGAAGGGGTTGGTTTAATATCACGATATAAAGCATACACAGAAAGCCACACCGTGCACAGCTCAGAGACCCCGGTGAGCCCCCAAACCACCACGGAGTCGATCGCCAATGAACACCGACGGAGCCCCGCCCTCCCCGGGCCCAACAGTGCAGAGGGCTGAGAACCCAGCCCAGAGCAGGAGACCTGCCGGACGTTTCCTGGAAGGAAGGAAAAAGCTGCACGTGGACACTATGTGTGTGTGCAGGGCAGCAGCTCCGGGGGACGAAGGACAGAGGCACCAGGTGGGTGGGCTTTGCAGTGTGCCGCTGAGGAGCCCTGTGCAGACTCAGAGCCCCACTGCGACAGATGGTGCATGGCACTCTCTGTCCTGGCCATGTGTCATTCTGGGTGACATGGGAGGGCCCCGAGCCACAGAGCGTGGTGAGGGCACCACCTGAGTCAGACCCCTTCCTGCAGAGCCTGCTCACTGAGCACCCTGCTGCCTGCAGCTCACCTCCCGAGCCCCTCTGCTGCTTTCACACCTGCTTGTCCTCATCCTCCTCGTCACCCCAGCAGATCCCTGGCTTTCCCCACTACCAGGTCAAGCATGCATTTCCCTCCTACCGCTGCCCAATTTGGCCACTTAGCCATGCACCCGAGCATCTCCCAGGCGCGCCTCTGTCTGCGTACTGTCTCAAGTGTTGCTCGTGCAGGTGTCATTTCAACCAGCCAATTCTTGTTTGCATGAGATACTCTCCTGCATCTGTTTGTTTATATCAATTATTTTTTGCCTACTTTCTTATTCAGAATGTTGTATTCACCTTTGATGTTTGTTTCTAGTGAAATCTAATAAATTCTGTTATTTTCTTTTACTAATCGTGTTCATTTTGTGAAAAATAACCTATAATTTTGTATTATAATCTATAAAAACTCTTACTATAAGTATATTAGATATAATGTTTATACTTCTCCAGAACTCAGTGGTATTCTTTTGGTTTTTTTGGTTTTTTTGTTGCGGTACCGGGGTTTGAACTCAGGACCTTGTGCTTGCGAGGCAGGTGAGGTTCCACTGAGCTAAATCCCCGGCCCCCTCAGTGATGTTCTTTTGTTTTGTTTTTGTTGTTGTTGTTGTTGTTGTTGTTGTTGTTGTTTTGGTACCGGGGATTGAACTCGGGACCTTGCGCTTATGAGGCAGGCGCCAGAACCACTGAGCTAAATCCCCGGCCCCTCAGTGGTGTTCTTTTGCAACACAAAATGGACAGATTTAGGACACAGACTGAACAGGAAGGAAGAGCCAAAGATCCGCAAAAGGAAAAACTGAGACAGTGAGAAGTGTTACACATCAAAGAGGAAAAGCCTGTTATGAGATGGAAAGACAAAAAAGACATCTCCTTATTGTCAGCTATTCACAATACAGAAATGATAGCACTTGAAAGAACAAAAGTAAAAAAAAACTCCAATAGTGGTCAGTGATTATAATAATTCTATGGGTGGTGTTGACAGAGTTGACCAACATGTAACAAGCTGGCCTATAATCAAAAAGCGAGGAAAAAATATTATTATAAAATATTTATGCACCTTCAGGATCAAACAATGGGAACTCCTTTGTTATTTATTCAAAACAAGAGGGTTCAGGGCCGGGAATTTAGCTCAGTGGTTCCACCTCCTGCCTCATAAGCGCAAGGTCCTGAGTTCAATCCCCGGTACCAAAAAAAAAAAAAAGAGGGTTCAAAAAGTCGTTTACAATTTAATTAGGTCTAAAGGACCAAATAATTGAAAAATATGGGATAGTGAAACACCAATCAGAATGTGCGTCATGGATGTCTTCGCCATTACATTTAGTGGGGAGACACTTTGTTGAAATTATACCACCCACAGAAAAAGAAGGAAAGGCCAATATGACAGTGTAAAGTGTTGTTCAAAGACAGACAATAATGCAAAAAGAATTCAGAAAGAGACTAGTTACTACTGCCCAGATTGTAACTCTGAATTGTGTACTGAATGTTTTAAGACATACCATACACTGAAAAATTATTGAATAAATCTGATAAAATTGTCATTTTTATATTTCCTATTATCTTATAAAAATTAATGAAAAATGCAATTTTTGGTCAGCCTGTATTTAAATAATTGGACTGGTAAGTAGTTAAGCACTTCTGTTTCTGTCATCCTCATCCTTCTTTGCAGGGCTCTTAAGTCTCTCTCTAGAAATACTGTCTGCTGGCCGGGGATTTAGCTCAGTGGTTCCACCTGCCTCGAAAGCGCAAGGACCCAAGTTTGAGCACCGGTATCAAAAAAAAAAAAAAAAAATTAAGAAGAAATACTGTCTCCTGAGCTCTGGACTACCTTCCTCCTGGTTTTCCGTTGCAAGCCTGCATCCCTTGCCCGGGAAGCCGGCTCCTCCTCAGCTCATCTCTCCTTGCTCTCCAAAGGCAATCGACAGCCAAACCCAAGTGCTCCTTCCCCACCTGCTGCCTCTTCATTTCTGCTGGCACCAGGTTGGCCCCACTGTGCTCCTGCCCGACACCTTCGAGACTCCAGACTGGCTTCCCCTTCTGATTCCTCTACCCCAGGTATGGCACGAAGCGCCTAGAACACAGACCAGAGCGGAGTATGTGGGGTCTCCGCGTGCCCACCTGTTCACTTCCTACTCATCAGTCTGCCACAAAAGGCCCCTGGAAAGACTGTGCCTGACCCCCAAATCAGAATCCATCTGGACGCAAAGCCTGCTCCCACCAAGCCATTTGCCACAGGTTGCTCAGTCCTGAGCTCTCCTCCCGTGGGACCCAGATAGCCCGTCCCACTGGCTGCCTCCCCTTACCCCAGGGGCCCTGGTGAGCGTCGCTGGTCCTGCCCTGGCCCTCTCCCACGACGTTTCACAGCAGACACATGCTCGCGGGGCTCACCACACTCCCCCAGCGCCCCCATGCACAGGGCGCCCCAGACCTCACGTGGGCTCTCCAGAGCAGGCCTGCAGTCCTGCTCACCACACTTGAGTCACAACAACTGGTACTGCCATCGCCAAAGCAAATACTGCTTCTGCCCCAAATACTGTGACTAAAAAGTCAAAATAATGAGAGTGCAGTAAAATATAATTAAATCCCAATAAAAAATTCCAGACAGGAAAATCTATGAAACAAATACAGACTCCAAGCCAGAGTAAAGACTAGTGAACAATGAGATCGCCACCTTCTGACCGTTGGCTTAACCAGGGAACATGGGATGCACCCAACCCAGGCCCAGGACTCTGTTCACAAATGGCAATGGGCCTGTGAGCTGCCAGGCTGGGGCAGTGATTTTAAAGCTGTGGCGAAGAGTTTGACTGCTTGCAGTTTATATCATATGTCAGAAAACTTCAGACACAAGTTTAATTCATTCAATCTATAAGAATGTTGAACGTAAGCAGGGCGTGGTGGTATATACCTATAAGCCCAACACATGGGAGGCTGAAGCAGGAGGGTTCCCATGAGTTCAAGGCCAGCCTGAACTACATAGCGAGACCCTGTCTCAAAAATAAAAGAAAAAAGGGCCAGGGATTTACCTCAGTGGTTCTGCTGCCTGCTGTGCAAGTGCAAGGACCCGAGTTCGATCCCCGGTACCAAACAAATAAACAAACAAAAAGAAAAGAAAAAAGAAAAAGAAAAGCCTAAGATTGTTAAGTGTACTTAGAAATGTTTTCTTTGTTGGGGTTATGAATTTGTCTTCAAAGAAATTCATAGGCCTACAAAGAAAACCAATATATTAATCATAGAAATGGAATTTAAAATGTTGAAGAGAATTAATCCAAACTGAAAATGTATTTAAGATGTTCAACTCAAGTAAAATGGACATTAATCAAAGAAAAAGTGTTTGTTCTCATTAACTAGACTTATAATGCTTTGTCAAGTTAAGAAAATTTTAAACATGGACAGAACATGGGAAAACATTTCTAATTTTCAAAACTGAAAATCAATTTTAAAACTGTTGTCCTTTTTGAGCATAAGCATTTCTTGTTGAAAATAATTCCCAGTGATTCTCCAACACATCACTCAATCCCAAGCTGCTAATAAAATGGGGCCAACTGAACAGAGCTTCAACTTGGGACAAACTGGTACTCACGACTGTGATCAGCGACCCTCATCCCAGGCACCCTCAGTGACTGACAGAGAGTGAACATGGGCCTTAGACCTGGCCCTGAAATGGTTAAGCAGCACGCTGGGCCCCTTCGGAGTGACAGCTGGTTACACGGATCGGATGTGCTACTTACTTTGCACCATCAAACACGATGGACTTGACCTGACCACACTGTCTAAAGAGGGACTGCAGTTGTTTATAGTACAGGAATCCGTAGGGAGGAATGCGCTTCAGCTGTAGGACAGAGCACAGTGCTGGCGGTTAGAGTTGCCACTCGGGCACTAAGAGGACAGTCCCCCACTGGATCTTGGAGCCGCTGCTCATCCTCCCAGTCAGGAAAAACACAGCTTCCCATCTTTTACCACAGCTCTATCGGTCAGTGTATAAATGGCTTTTAAACCATGACTAGGTGTTTTTCGTTTTGGGGGGTTTTTTGGTACCAAGGATCAAACTCAGGACCTCACGTTTGCCAGGCAGGCATTGTGCTGCTGAGCTACATCCCTGGCCCCATAACTAGGTTTTTTGGGGGGTTTTTTGTTTGGTTTTTTTTTGGTACCGAGGATCGAACTTGGGTCCTTGCGCTTGCGCAGCAGGCGACGAAACCACTGAGCTAAATTCCTGGCCCAACTAGGTTTTAATAATTAATATGTTCAACAAAGATTAATTCTTGCCCTGTTAAACTAGCATGGACCTGCAGCCCCAGAGCGAGGCTGAGGCAGGACTGTTTAAGCCCATGAGATCCAGACCAGTCTGGGCAACATAGTGAAACTTCATCTCACAAAAAAAGCCAGCATGATGGTACATACACATAATCACAGTACTCGGTGAGGCTCAGGCAGGAGGATTGGGAGTCTGAGTGCAGTCTGGACATCTCAGTAACTGAGGAAGACCTTATCTCAAAATTTTAAAAAGGGCAGGGCATGTAGCTCAGTGTGAAGGCCCTGAGTTCAATCCTCAGCACCCTAGTATTGTGCAAGAAAAAAAAAGGAAAATAGTCCAATTAACAGCAAAATTAAGATTTCTGCTTAGTTCTCTTTTATTTTAAAGGTATTAAAATAACCAAGCTGGGGCCGGGGATTTAGCTCAGTGGTTTCGCCACCTGCTGTGCAAGCACAAAGACCCGAGTTTGATCCCCAGTACCAAAAAACAAAACAAAAACAAAAAATAACCAAGCTGACTAAATATGCCTGTGGAGCATCACACCTCTGTAGAAGGACGAGAGGGAACCTCACTCAGGGAGAGCACACCACTCATTAGAGGAGGGCGTTTCCTCGGCAGGGCGGCTGTCCCAGCCCTCCTGCTCTTGCTGACCTCAAGGCCCACTGGGCCTCGGGGGCACCAGGCCAGGGAGGGCAGCTCAGACATGGGACCAAATCGGCTCCCACTCCGTCCCTCCCTGAAGCTGCCTGGCTCCTTAGGCAAATTATGGACTCACGGCCAGGGATTTAGCTCAGTGGTTTGGCCGCCTGCTGTGCAAGCTCAAGGACCCGAGTTCAATCCCTGGTACCAAAAACAAAAACAAAACAAAACAATAAAAATTTTTTTAAAAAATTATGGACTCACTATCATACTAGGAGATGATAGGCCCTCAACTCCGAGGGCCAGTGTGAGGCTCAGAGAAGCCTGCAATGTATTTTGCACACAGCTTCTCCCTGGAGTGCTAAGCAAACCAGCTGTGACTTAGCTTTCCGATGCCCAGCTACTAACTTCTGGCCTCCAGAACACATGGAAACTGATTAAGGTCCCTGAGGGACCCTGCATAATGCACATCTGAAGAAAGGACACCACTGAGGGGAGAGCAGAGACAGGAAACCAACAAAGGCCTCAGTCCGCTCTGATGAGGGCCCAAGCTGATGCCCCTCAGGTGCAGCTGCCCCTTCAGGCGAAACCATGCACCGGCACCAGCTGCCTCCGCGCTCCTGCTTCCGGCCCTCCTCACAGGCCCTTCCCTTAGGATAGACAGGGAGGTGTAACAACACCCAGAGTAGGCGAGCAGTGCCCAGCTGACTTCACCAAATGCTTTCCATCTCCCTACATCAGACTCGGGCTTATGCCAGCCAAGGAGGCCGATCAAAATCCAGTCCCAAACACTGTACTCCAGGTGTTGATGTCACTGTAGGGCATGAACACCTGGTTCACAGAGCTGTCCTCAGGCCAAAGCACACACCATTTAAATGCTGATTTCTAGCCCAGACCTTCCTAGACTGTAAGGACCCCAATTTGAATTTTAAAATAAAACTACTAAGCACTCTTTGAGTGGTTCTACATGCAACTCAGGGGATCACTGGTTTAAACCACAGTACTAAGCCACCAAGCAATGCCATTTTTCTTTGTGTATAATTAAGTTGCTAATTAATAAAATATTCTCAAATTTACGGAAAAGGGTCTTTAATGAACACACCAGTTCTCCAGGCTTTCTGGGAAGACTGGGTCTACAGGAAAGGAGGAAAAGCCTGAAGGCCAAGGAGAAGCACCTGAAGGGCCAAACACACAATCCTGACTTTAGAAAGCCCGAAGAGCACTTAAAAAAAGAGGAACAAGGGCTGGGGATTTAGCTCAGTGGTTTTGCCACCTGCTATGCAAGCTCAAGGACCCAAGTTCAATCCCTGGTACCAAAAAAAAAGAGGAACAAAATGCTCTGTGCTGACCACTTGGGAAAAATGACTCTGCCACACCTGGGTGGCTTCCCACCCTCTGCACCTACCACGACAGTCGTCTTTGGGTCTTTGCCAGCCAGCTCCCTCACCGCCATCTCCTCGTCAGGCTGTCCAAAGGTGAAATAATTGGGGTAAAAAGCACCTGCCAATACAACCTGGAAGAGAAGCTCAGGTTCACAAGGAAGCACCATCGCTTTTTCAGGTGTCCTCCCCGGAGTGTTAATCTCACCCCAGCAGAAATGCACACCCAGGGAGTAAAGGATGGTTATCTTCTGCACAGAAATGGGGCCTCCCATCTGTCAAGGGAAGCGCTTGGCCATTTCCCCGCGAAACACACACTGGGTGCATCCTTCCTCAAGGAGCTGGAGAGCTTCTTAGAATGGGGCTCCGGAGACAGGTGGGCTGAGCCTGGGCCTTGACTCGCTTTCTCCACCCTTGTCCTGACACTCACACCAATGGCTCAGACACCCCCCAGTGTGCAGACAGAACTCATCGAGCCCTGACCAAGGGCTGGCATCTCATAGTCACTTCTAAAAGGCATCCTGCGAAGGGTCCCTTCTTCAGCAGGAACACACCCATGAGAAGCACGCTACCCCAGAAGCTCCTAGCCTTCAGCCGCTTTACTCCAGGAAAGCACTTGCATTCCCGGCATGCCCAGTCCCCAGGTTTCCACCTCAAACCCCATGCTGCATGCCTCAACCACCTTGGAAGCCCTGCAGCACCTGCCAGGACACACTTCCCTGCAGAAGGCCTGCGAGGTTCCACACACACAGCTCTTCCTCTCCACCCACGCCTCCAAGGGCAGCAGGGGGACAGCCACACGCACAGGCTGCCTCCAGGGCACCTTCCCTGTCTGAAAGCTCCAAGAGAAGGGCCTCTCGGGACTGAGCTGACAGCTGGTGCTCCCCAGAAGGAACATTTTCTCTGGGAAGGAGAAGCAGGTCTGCATCACCAGTCCCACGCCAGGAGTGTCAACAAGGGAAGACAGGAACGGCTCCTACTTTCCAAACTTGGTGTGAACACAGCGGCCTCCAAACCTGCCCCGAAGCCAGGCTGGTATCTGTGGATCTCCCCCCTTCACCCACAGGCCAACGAGCAGAAGCCCCAGAGGCTCACCTGCAGGATGAAGCGCTGCTTGTACGGATACTCTGGGTCCAAGCTGGGCTGCTGCGGGTCCACATACATGTTGAACTGTGAGACTCTACTCTTCAACTCTTCATACAGCTCAGCCACCTATGAAAACACATTGAAATCTGCTGTGGGAACATTGGAAAAGACAGGCCCACTGAGGAAGGCCTTAGCACAAGGGTCCCTGACACCGACAGTGTACCACATTACCACAGCCAAGAAAGAATGAGAGGACACAAACACGCAATCTTCATGCTGAGAAAGCTGTTACCACTGAACACAAATTTGAAATTAAAGTAAGAAGACTGCTTACAAACTACACACGCAATAAACCTGAAGATCTATAAAAAGTGAATTATTGAATAAAAACCAATTTCATCAAGAATGACTTTAAAAGAGTTAGAAACCAGAAAGGATCAATAACTTATCGGGGAAATTGGAAATGTTGTTTTTAAATGTGCTGCTCAGTGAGAAAGGGGAGGGTGGAGGTGAGAGTAAAAATGACCAGGATGTGCTACATATGTGCACCGAGTCCCCAGAATGAATGTAGTTATTACGGACCACAAACATACACTACTAACAAAAAATTGTCCCTCAAAAGGCACTGGTCCCAAGTGCTTTTACAGACGAGTTCTATCGGTTTAAAAGAAACACACCCCCAGCTACTAAACTGATCCCTCAACTACTCCTGAGCACAGAAAGATGCTCATCCTACCAGGGTGACACAAACCTAATGCCAAAATCTGGTCGTGTTATGTACACATGTGTGTGCACACACAATGCACCAGCCAGTTCCACTTATGCTACACTTGCAGAAATTCTAGAGGAAACACTGGCAGTCAAAACCCAGCAGTGCTGTGAGAGAAAATATTACAATCACAGAGGTTCATTCCAAGAACCCAAGGCAAGATCAACAGCAAGAAACCCATAATGCATGCAATTAACAGTGAAAAGACCACTTGCTTATCTTGATACACAAGAGGTATCTGACAAGGTAACACACCCATTCCCTGCTAAACCATGGGGGGCTTCACCTGAAAAAGGTACTTTTGGGGACACAAGCAGGTGCCATGCTTCAGGTGAAGATACTGGCACTCCTGCTAGAAGAGGCATGCTCATTACAGCCCTGTGCATTGCTGGAGCTTGATCTGATAAATCAGTTTTATTTACCCCATTTAATCAAAGAATTTGTAACTTACCTCTCTAATTCTCTTGATTTGAATGTAATTTAGCCGTCCCCAGTCAAGTTCATCCTTTAAATACATCAAAGCATAACATTCAAAGTCAAGGTAATACATTAGAGTTTCATCTGCCTACTTTGTACATGCGTCTCATCCAAAATCGAGATAAATGTAAAATAATGCCATTGAATAGTGCCCTGGAGTGAACACCTACACACTCTCCAGGTGCTTCTAATTCACACTGAAGCCAGAATACACAGGCCCCAACCTCAAACGCTTACAGGGACAGCTCTTCTTAAGAGTTTACCTGTCCCAAAATTAAAAGCAGACACAACTTGACTGGGCTGGTAAAAACATGAGACAGGTGGCATACCAACAAGGAAGATATGATAGCTGAGTGTTTGAAACACAGCAGCTGTTTCGTTTTGCTTTTAATGTGGTACTCAGGATGGAATCCAGGCCCTCAAACATGCTACCTGGGCAAATGCTCTGGCAGTGCTGTAGCACTCAGCTACATCTCCAGCTTTTTTTGGCAGTATCTTGCTAAATCAGCCAGGTTGGCCTTTAACTTGCCTCCTGCCTCATCTTCCCAAGTAGCTGGGATACAGGCGTGTGCTACAACACCAGGCTAACGGGCCTCTTCACAGGGCAGCTTACGGACTCCTTGGTAGAGACCTACCAGATGCAGCAAACCTACACACAGACAGATCTAGCCACAGTCTTTGGAGCCTAATCAGTTAGGTAGAGAACAAATTTGACAAAAAAAAAAAAAAAAAAAAGAAAGAAAGAAATGGAGACTACTGGGCTAAATTCCTTGTAAATTAAAAAGAGCAAAGGCTACAGGGTTCTTCATTCTGAACCAACACACACTAGCCCACCACCCACAGCCAGGTCAGTGGGCAAGGGGGAGCTGTGGGTAAGCAGCACTGCCAAAGACACAGCAAGAAGATCACGGCCTGCCAGCTGCAGACAGCTCATGACAACTGTCTACAGTGACAGCCGTTCAGGCCTTAGTGCCACAGAGGCAAACACAGTGACGGAGCTGAGAGAGACTCGCAGGCAGTCTGATTCTTGCAGCTGTCCACAAGGAAACAGAAAGGAAACGTGACCAACCTTGGGATGCCGCAGCTCTCCCCGCTGTCGACAAGCCTGCCACATCTAAAAGTAAATGACTACAGTTTCAAAACAATTTACTGATTAAAATTTAAGGTTCCAATTTCAACACAATGATCAGGAAAATGTACTGATTTAATGTTTTCAACCAATTTCATGAAATTGGCCCCCATCCCCACCCAGCTCTTCTTCCAGTAGTTTGTTAGTTAACAATGGACGTCAGTGACCCTACACATCCCTCCGCTCCTGCCAGGGGATGCGGACGCCCTGCAACCTGTGGCGGCCACCGCAGGTGGTGCAGGCACTCACCTTAAACGCCTCCACAAGCGCAAGGGGGTCACTGTTACTGCTGCCAGAGAAGTTCACTTTGTTCCTGCAAACAGATAACAGAAGTCTCAAGGCCAGCAGCCAGATGAGGTGAGCCTTATGACACAAATGTTAAATACCTATATCCATCAAGATGCTGCCGAAAAGGCATCGCAAAAAAATTCTTCAACGAAAGTCCAGCTGCTAACAGAAAACACAGAGAAGGGAGATGTTAGACGGTGGCTCCATGAGCTCCTTAGGGCCACCCGTCCTCACACTTACCGATGATGAGACATTCATCCAGGCATCCAAACACATGTCCCAGCACTATGAGTTTACCCAGCTGCTGACTGACTGGGAGCTGGGCTAACACTCTTCCCAGGAAGGTCAACTCGCCATCATGGGGGCTTTCGTCTTCTCTCTGCCCACTAACCGCAAGTGCACCCACCTTTATAAAATAAATCAGCGCTATTACCGAGTACTGATTCATGCACACCCTTTTCATCCTTACGGCAGAGAGTGCAAAGCAGGAAATAAAGACCAAATTTTGGCGACTAATGTTCTAAAAGACACCTAAGTCAATTCATGCAAGGTTGATGATACCACAAAAATATTTTAAATTTGTTCTTCAAACTTTTACTGTTTTACTATTTTGTAAAAGTATGACATTGGGAGGTAACAAGAGGTTCACAAATGTCTACTTAGCTCACAAATTAACAAATACAGAATGCACAGTAATAAATAAATGACCCAACAACCGTAGCACACAGTCACTCATCATAAAAATTTAAACTATGTATGAGGGAAGAAAAAACTTTCCTTAACTTGACAAAGTGTATTTCACAGAAGCAGGTATCACATCTGAGGATAAGGCACCAGTAGCATCCCCAGCTTCAAGGGTCAGAAGCAGAATACCCACAGCCCCAGCGGTGTGCGGACTAGGACCCAGCCAGTCCAAAGGCCAGGACCGCACACTGGAAGAGCCGCGCATGAGTCAGGAGTGGGCCATGGAGTCCAAAGTGGAAGAGCAGGGCTCCAGTAATGGGCAGAGAGCAAGGACAAAGGGGAGGAGTGGACTAGGGGAGAGTGAGGAACAAACTGACGGGCAACAGAAGACCAGAGCGCATCAGGCAAGAGGCACTGGGGATGCAAGGGCAAGGTAAAGGAGGAGAGGGTGCACCTTGGCAAGACCCGCCACAGGGCTGCTCTGAACAACAGGCGTGGGACCGGAAGTCACCCCTCAGTGAGCAGAGGCTTTTACAAGCACATGCTGACCATTTACAACAGTCAAAACACCTAAAAGATTGTGAAATTTAGGGGCCGGGGATTTAGCTCAGTGGTTCTGCCGCCTCCCTTGCAACTGCAAGGATCTGAGTTCAATCCCCAGTACCAAAAAAAAAAAAAAAAAAAAGATTGTGAAATTTAGGTTCCCCTACTAAAAAAAAATCTTGGCTTTTTCCACCATTAATGAATTCCACACAGCCCTACCTCCTTCAGTAGAAGGATGGTGCGCTCAATGTCACTCAGACTAGGTGGAGAAAGGGCAGTTGCCAGCAGAGCTCTCGGTTCACCCATGTCAAGTAACTTCACTTTCAATATTGTGCTTCCTAGTGGACAGCGCTGAGGAGAACAAAACGAGTTTAGAGACAAGAAGAGAACGAAATTAGCCTATTCACATGACTGGTGTTCTAGAGCGAGAAATAAGAGGAGAAGCAAAGAAAAAAAAAACAGAAAGGTGAGAGAGGAGAAGAGAGGAGAAAGAGACAAAGATAGGAAGTGAAAGAAGGAAAAATAGGAAGACAAGAGAAATGGGCAAGAAAGAGAAAGAGGGAGGAGAGAGGAAAGACAAAGAAGAAAGAAAAAAGTGGATCCACAATTATTCACTACAAAAGGTAACAGAAAACAGCAGTACTTAAGGATAATGCTCTCGTAAAGTCAGCAGCTACCAGAAAACATTCTTCTCATTAAGAATGTGAGGGGGGGCCCGGGGATTAGCTCAGTGGTTTCACCACCTGCTGCGCAAGCACAAAGACCCTAGTTGATCCCTGTGCCAAACAAAAAAAACCAACAACAAGAACAGGAGAGGGGAAAGCGCCTAGTGCTTAGTAAGTGGTGAGTTAGTTCTGTGACCACAGACAAGCGCAGTCAGTGAGCTTTTGGGGATCAAAATTATGTGACATTAAAGTTATAGTAAACTGTTCAGAAAATCACTTTTCTATAAAAGACTAACTTTGCAATGCCTGAAGCACATTACCAGCATCTCCGGTTTGACATGATCAGGGATGCACGTGTCCCAGAAGTCCCGAGGCACCAGTCTGTAACAGTACCCTTTAGACACCCGCCCAGCACGACCTGCAAAGGAGAGAGAGACACTCAGCACCACTCTGCTCAGAGGGATGGGTAAGAACAGCTGTCACATCAGTATCTTCTACCAGACTAGTTACTCAACACTTCAGAATAAGTTACCATGCATATTAGTAAATTATTCTAAATTTATTCAAAATAAGAATATCCTGAAAAGTAAGAATAAGTTAAAATAAGATTAAGTACTGACTTCTACTCAGTGATCAACATTATAAAATCTGATGCGGGCAGGGGATTTAGCTCAGTGGTTTCACCACCTGCCTTGCAAGTGCAAGGACCCGAGTTCGATCCCCAGCACAGAAAAAAAAAAAAGAAAGAAGGCACCATAAAATCCGATGCCTATTTCTGTTTGTTTTATTGAGACAGGGTCTTGCTGTGTAGTTCAGGCTGGCCTTGAACTCACTATGTGGCCAAGCTGACCTCCAACTTACACCTATCTTCCTTCCTCAGCCTCTTGAGTGCTGGTATTAAAGGCAAGTGCCACCACCCAGCTCCAATGTGTATTTCTTTAAAAAGAAAAAATTGAACCAGGTATAGTGGCACAGGCCTATAATCCCAATACTCTGGAGGCTGACAAACTCAAGACCAGTCTGGGCAACTTAGCAAGACCCTGTCTCAAAAAATAAAAATGGGCTGGGGATGTAGCTCAGTGTGAAGGTCCTAGATTCAATCCCCAATTCCACAAGAAAAAAGATGCAAGAAAAGAAGAAGGGACAGAAGGAGACAAGAGGGAAAGGGAAAGGGAGAAGGAGAAGGACAGGAAAAGGAAAATAACCTTGGTCTCATATGCAACCACATTTCCTGTGAATATACAGGTTCCTATTAGTAACAAATAGAAGGATGCAGCTGGTGACAGAAGCTACAGCTCATCCACGGGCTGAGACATGTGCACTGGTCAGAGATGAAAGGAGCTACTCCCACCCCTCTGTCCTAACTTCTCAGCGAAAGTGCCCTTCACACTACGTGACTATAAATGTGAGTGCACAGAAGTCAGAACCAACCTCAGCCCACAGAACCCATGCCACAAATCAGATGTTCTAAAGAAGTGGGAGTAGGGGCTCAATAAATACTAAGCTTTTAAAAATAGGGTCCCCCAGGGCTGGGGATTTAGCTCAGTGGTTCTGGTACCTGTCTCACAAGCACAAGGTCCTAAGTTTGATCCCCGGTACATACATACATACATACATACATACATACATACATACATAAAGGGTGCCCCAGGGAGCTCGCCTTCCCCACTGTGAGGTTGGAAAAGAATGAGAAGGCTAGACTTCCTCCACACCCTCCCAGGCCTATATGCAAATAACAGTAGGTTTAAATAGAAGATTCCAAGGTAACCACAAAAATAAAAACCCTCCTAGAACTAATTAATGAACTCAACAAAGTTGTAGGATAAAAGACCAATAACCAGGAGGCAATATCCTGCTGTAAGAATCATTCCAGGTGCCAGGCAACTAGAAATCACTATCATAGTCCAAATTCCACCCAGGTTATTCAAACTAGCTATATTCACCACAGAACACCCAACATCCATGACTTAAAGAACAGCTTTAATCTGGCTCATGGTTCAACTTAGAGGAGGAGAGGTTTAATTGCCTCACAGTTCAGGGGATTCAGTCTATGTTCAGATGGCTCCTAGATGAAAATGTCATAGCAGATGGGCCTGGCAGAAGAAAGCTGCTCACCTCATGGCAGCCAGGAAGCAGAGAGACAGGAAGAGCTCAGAACAAGAATACACACTTCCAAGACACACCCCTGTGACCACCTCTTCCAGCCAGGCCCCGCCTCCCAACAGCACATTCAGCTATGAACTCTGGATGGATGGATCCCCCATAGCACCCTCCAACCCAATCACCTTTCAAAAGTTTCACCCCTGAACACATGAGACTTTAGGGGGGATATTTTAGATCCAAACCATACATTCCACCCCAAAAGCTCATATCCAGGGCCAGCGATTTAGCTCAATGGTTCCGCCGCCTGCCTTGTAAGTGCAAGGTCCCAAGGTGGATCCCTGGTACCAAAAAAAAAAGCTCATATCCATTTCGTTATGCAAATGCTACAGTCACTCTGAGTTGCCAAAATCTTTTAAAACTGACATTTTTTTTTTGTTGTTACCGGGGATCGAACTCTGGTCCTTGCGCTTGCGCAGTAGGCGGCAAAACCACTGAGCTAAATCCCCAGCCCTGAGTTGCCAAAATCTTAACAGTTCCAGCACTGCTGAAAAGTCCAGCTCCAAAGACTCCTCTGAGACTCAAGGCAAACTCAGCTTTGAGCATCTCCAATTTCCTGGGGTCTCCACTGCACCGTTGGCTTCACTCTTACAGTTTCACACAGCATCCTCTCAGGGCACGCTGCCTGACCTCCCAGGCCTTCCTCTGAAATCTGAGTGGAGCCCTCCATGACCTGATAACTCTTGTATTCTGCATCCTCGAAAAATGAGTACCAAGGTGTGCCACCAGGTTGAGCAGGAGTAGCCTGGCCCCCCTGGACCATCACATGGCCTCTGATGGAACATAGGTTCACTTCCCCAAGAGGGTCTGAATGAACAGGGCACCCTAGGGCTCTTTTCTCTAAGCAGAGGCTTTCAAAGGAGTTTACTCTTTTATACCCTTGAGCCCTCGAAGGGTGTGGTTTAGTATATTTCTGAGATAACATCAAGGAGTCTTTCCTATTGTCCTGATGGAGAGTACTTGGCTTCTTTTTTTTTTTTTTTTTTTTTTGGTATCCGGGATCGAACTCAGGTCCTTGTGCTTGTGCTTCAGGAGACAAAACCACTGAGATAAATCCCCAGCCCACTTGGCTTCTTTTTAATGCCAATCTTTTCAGTAACCATGCTTTCCATAGCCCCAACTTTACAGGCACTTTCTGGTGAAAGTGCAAATATTTTACATCTTTTGGCTTTACTATTTGCTCCCAGTTCTCACTAAAAATCTGACTAAAAGTACCAGCAATACCCATGCAACAGCCTGAACACTGAGCTGGCTTGAAATTTCCTCTGCCAGCTCAATTAGTCCTCTACCTTTAAATTCAGCCTCACACAAAGTCTTAGGACATGGGCAAAACATAGGTGGATAAATTTTTTGCCAAAATGATACACATATGACCTCTGGTCCATTTTCCAGTAGAGTCCTTGTTCCCATCTGAAACCTCAGGAGTCTGTGGACTTTATTATCCACATTCCTATCAGCATTTGGTCTTCTGAGCTCTTGCCCAAATCTCCTAACAATCTCTGCTTACTCTGCTTACAGCATTTTAGGCACTCTAGCTGTCACCTCCAAACCTTTCCAAACTCCTCCCACAGGCCAGTTCCAAAGGCTACTGAACCACACAATCAGCAACAACTCAACTCTCAGTATTAATTTTCTGTATTAGTCAGTTTCCCACCACTAGGACAAAATACTCAACACCTGTAATTTAAAGGAAGAAATATTTATGTTGGCTCACATTTCTGAGGATTCAGTCCGTGGTTGTTTGGCTCCAAGGCAGAATATGGCAGAGGAAAGCTGCTTACCTCACAGCATCCAGGAAGCTGAGAGACAGAAGGGGGTGGGGGGTACCCTCCAAAGGCACATAGCACATTTAGCTAAGAACTCATCAGTGGGTCAGTGTTGCTATGATCCAATTACCTTCCAAAAGCCCCACCTCTGAGACTTCGGGGGCAAATTTCAGATCTAAACCATAACACTTGCCAACTAAGCTATCTGCCCATCGTGCCTTGTCTTTTCCCCAGAAACCCTAAGGAAAGCCATGGCCGTGACCATCCTCTCTCTCACTTCCTGGCCCCTGACTCCCAGAGTCTCTTCCATGTAACCTTGCATGGTTGCAGCACCTTGTCCACCTCTGTACAGTGAGTCTCTCCTGTGGCCACACCTCAGTATCCACCTCACAAAAGAGCACAGACATAACAGAAGGAAGGTTCTGTGGTGCAGAGCCACTAGACATCCACAAGCAGAGAAACAAATCCTGAGCTAAAGCTCACACCATATTACTCAACTCACTGAAGTGGAAATTGATGCAAAACAGATCCTGGATCTAAGTGAAAACTATGAAACTGCAACAAGAGACACAAGAGAGCTGGGCACAATAGTGCAAACCTGCAATCCCAGCTACTTGGGAGGTAGAGGCAGGAAGGTTGCAAATTCAAGGCCAGCCTAAGCAACTCAGCAAAACCCTGTTTCAAAATTTGAAAATATTTTTTAAAATGGCTGGGGATGTAGCTCAGTGGTAGAGCACTAGCCTAGGTTGTGCAAAGCCCTAGGTTCAATCCCCAGTACAAGAAAAAAAAAAAAAGACAGGAGGGTATACAAAAGAGAACTGCAGAATCCAGGGCTACACAGAGAAGCACAGGAGTAGTGTGAGGCAGGCCCTTCCCAGCAGTGCAAGGGTTCTGTTTCGATCACACAGACCTGTACACACTAGCGTGAGTGCAACTGAACGAGGCCTACACTCCAGTGGTGTCGTGCAGGTGTCTACATGCACTCAAGGGACTCTGCCCTGTTCTTGCCACCTCCTATAAAGGAAAAATTGCACAATAAACATTTTCTAATTATAAAACTTTTAAACATATAAAAATGTAGAAAAGGATAATCCCAAGACTGGCCCCATAAATTATTTTTAATGTTTTTGCATATTTATTTCTAATTGTTTTTCTAAGCATATTTTGGGGGTCAGGGTAGGGCCACAGGTGAGACATGGTGGGATAGTCTGAGCCTAACGCTCCTTTCCATCTGTGTGATGATGCCCAGCTTGGTCCAGGCCCTCGAGGCCCAGCTGGAGCAGCGCCTCTACCACAGCCTCTCTGGACAGGCTGTTCAGGAGAGGCAATGCAGCAAAGTGCTCAAGAGTGAGGACTGAAGTAGATGACTGGGCCGAATCTCAGTCCCATCATTCTGCAGGAGGACACCGGGCAATTACTACTTCCCTGCATCTCAGAAGGCAGTTAATAAAGATACTGTGCACTCCTCTCTTGCTTGTTATAAGGGCTGAGGAAATAAACCACTTACAACCGTGTCTGCTGTACTGTAAGCACTTACAAATATTGCTTTATTTTTTGATGCAGTAGCTCTATTTCTCAACAGTTCCACTCAGAATGGTCTTGTACCTTCCCTCCAGAAGGTCCTCTAAGAAAACACAACTGCTTCTCAGCACATTCCCAAATGCTGATGCCACAGAGCAGCACGACATCCCTCCCGCCATGCCATGAACACACCTCCACTGCAGCCCAAGCATCCTTCCCCCCAATCGACCCCACACCTTCCCCTCTGCTGAGTGATACATGCAGATGACAAAGCAAGCCCTGAGCCCACTGTGGAGCCCATTTAGGAAAAATACCCTAGAATCACCAAAACTTGGAGAGAAGGCTTGCCAATTTTTTTTTTTTTTTTTTTTTGATACTGGGGATCGAACTTGGGACCTGGTGCTTACGAGGCAGGTGCTGGAACCACTGAGCTAAATCCCCAGCCCCAGGCTTGCCAAATTTAAGGAAGGGATGCATCTGGCTTCCTATCTATGCCCCTAAATTTTAAATCTCACTGAAAACAGTGTTATACTCCTTCTGTTATGTCTGTGCTCTCTTGTGAGGTGGATACTGAGGTGTGGCCACAGGAGAGACTCACTGTACAGAGGTGGACAAGGTGCTGCGACCATGCAAGGTTACATGGACGAGACTCTGGGGGTCAGGGGCCAGGAAGTGAGTGAGAGGCAGGTCGCATGTTGAGATGACAGGGTATCCGTCCCTTATACTCAAGGATGCCACATAATACACTGGAAGAGGAAACGTGGAGTTAAAGGACACTCTGACAACATGAGATGTTGAGGTTTAAATTTCAAACTGGCCCCAGTAAAGTACATGAGTAAGAGTAAAAATGTAAAGCCGAGTTTCTAAAAGACACTGCCTGTGCCCTGTGTCACCTGAAGTCCTCGGTGTGCTTCACCAGACATCTTACCTTTCCTCTGGTCACAACTGGTCTTAGAGGCCCAACTCAATCGCAGACTCTGATAATTTGTATCTTCATCACAAACCAGGGTTCTAGTCAGACAAAAATCTATAACTGTCATTTGAAAAAAAGGAATGTAAACAGCATGCTAACACCAGAAGAGACTGCTGTATAATAAATCACAAAGCCCAGTGATAAAACAACATGAGCATACAGGCCTGGGAAGCAGTGTGCATGCAGGAGCCTCTGGAAATGCACTAACTGCCCAGAGCAGGGAAGCCAAGGTCTCTTTCTTGCTAAACACTGGGAGTCCCTGGGCACAAAGAACGCCTAACCCCTAACACCCCGCGTACCCTAAGAAGGGCCTTCTGTGTCTGTGTCTGTCTTTCTCTCTGCCTCTGTGCTCCAGGGTCGCCTGTCAGGCACCGGCAGAGCAGGCAACATGGCTATCTGACGTAGCCACCTGGCCTCCGCCCTCACTGCGTGCTCACTGCACCACCCTCCTCCGACTGTGCTATGTGATGCCCCACCCCAGCCTGCAGCTCCCTGGTCCTCTTCCAACACCAGTCCTCACATTTTCACTGCCCATGAAAACAGTGCCAGCTACGTGCAACTCCCTGGGGCTTTAAAGCCCTCCTTTCCAACACCCTGGCCTCCCACCTGTTTTAACAACTTCTTCTTATCAAGCCCCATCCAAACAGCACTCCTGACCCCCACCACAGTGTCAATCAAATACCCTCTGGGAGCCAGAACTCTTCTTCCCTTACCCGCACTCCTGGCACTCTGTCCTGCGACCTCAAGGTCCCCATTTGTCAGCGGCCCCTCAGCCCCACCCCACTTCCTTCCTGGCCACCCAACTGCAAGTCCAGGGGACATGGTGCATGTAGCTCAGCCCCCTGCTGCCTCCACTGTGCTTGAGCGTCTAACAGCTCTCTATCCAGCCCATGTGGCCTGTACAGCCCTCGTGGTGACGAGAGGAAAACACAACTGGCCCTTCCTTCTCGGTAGCTCGCCACCTGCATGTGTCTACTCCATGTCTTCTGTTGGAGCCTCTTGCGCTTTCTCCACCTCTCTCCACTGAGGGCCAAGGCTTCTAGTTCACCCGGCAGGCACAGGCACCTCCAGGGCCACCGTGACTCCAGAGCCTTAATCTAAATCGCCATGAGTTCTCACCCAGCTTGGCAGGACCGCCCTGCACCCTCCAACTCCTCTCCTCTCTCTCCTTTGCCTCATTGTACTCTGTCCACA
Organism: Heterocephalus glaber; assembly: GCF_053883595.1. Lineage (NCBI taxonomy): Eukaryota > Metazoa > Chordata > Mammalia > Rodentia > Bathyergidae > Heterocephalus > Heterocephalus glaber. Next base: position 40,473,859 of record NW_028258379.1, on the reverse strand, counting down.
GAGCGATGCTGTACACGATCTTCAGGTTACGCAGCGTCCCTTCTCAAAACCTGAATGGCTCCCCGCCTCGCTCAGGGCAGCAGTCTGGCACAGGGCCTCCCAGGCCCTGGCCTCTCCACCCTTCCCGCCCTGGCTTGGCCTCATCTCCTTGCTGACTGAGGGCACCAAGCACCCTCTTCCTGTAGGCACCCTTGGACTCTCCATTCCTCCACCTCACCTCCTCCTCAGAGAGCCACATGCCACACCCCCTGCCCAGCAGGACCTGGCTCGTGTCCCCGTGTCCCGGGGAGAAGCTTTCCCAGCCACTCCAGCGCTGGCGTCACAGCCCTTGCCAGCACTCCATCTCCTCCCCTCCCCTCCCTCTACTCAGCTGCACCACCGCTGAACGCACTGCACACATGAACTGATCTCATTCCTCTACCCGACCCACATCTGTCCCTGGACGTGTCCTGAGCACAGACTCGGCCGCTCTGTGGAAACTTGCTAGCCTCCCTTCCCAGTTCAGCCCTCTGCCTCCGTGCTGCTGTGGTCTGTTCCCTAGGTCTGAACCCCACTTTGGCATAGTTCACTGCCTTTTTCTCCCCCTTTAAATACTGGGGATGGAAGCCAGGGCCCCGCTCCAGGTGGGGAGGAGGGCCAAGTCCACCAGAGAGCTACATCCTCAGCCCTTTTATTAAAACACTGAGACAGAATCTCACAACGTTGCCTGAGCTGACCTGGAACTTGTGATTCTCTTGCCTCAGCCTCCTGAAGAGCTGGGTGTACAGGTGTGCACCACTGCACCCAGCGGAGCTCACTTTCTCAATGCAAGTCTTTGTTCAAAGGTCACTCCCTCAAGGACACACTCCCACATCAGCCTATGTAACCATTTTCCTTTATAATGCCAGCCCTTTCCTTGACTTTCTTTCTGATTTAACATTCGTCTCTGCCTGAAACCACCTTTGTTTCCTGCCAGTCATCTGTCTCTTCCACCGGAATGCGTCACCATGAGGATGGGGACTGGGTCTTGCTCAACCCTAAACTCCTCGCCACATGTCCAGCTTTCAAGCAAGATGAGTGAATTGAGGAGACTCACTAGTGGTTCACCCCCAGCTCTCAAGGACCACATGCAGAGGACTAGATGGTGCACTGCTGGCTCCAGGGCTGCACAGTACCTCTCCACACTACCTCCAGGAACAGAATTACCCGGGCTCCTCCCCAACACTGCCTGCTTCAGCCACAGAACTCCCCCTGGCAGCCCCAAAGTTCTGCTCACCATAGGCCCCTAGGAAGGCCTCCAACTCAACCTGAGATCAGCCCCACCAGTGACAAGGGAAGTGGCTGCTCACAGAAGCATGTGCTGAGCTGACAGGATTCCCCACAGTTTCTCCTCCAACACAGGGCCAGGAGGAAAGGGACAATTCCCAATGACGTAGTATGGGGAGGCGGCTGAGAGGGATCTTACCATACTTAACATCTGGAACAGTGACGGAGCTCTCTGCAATGTTGGTGGACAGGATGATCTGTCAAATATCAAAGAAAAGAAGCTCACATCATCCATCTGGTCTGGACATTGCTAGGCAGAGTAAAAAAACAAAACAAAAAAAACCCTCAATCTTGAAAATTATTTAAAAGTTTCTTAGTGTAAATACTAAACTTGATTAAACTTTGATATTAGCCTTTTTCCTATTTTATCCAGATCACAATTGACTCAGAAGCCCCTGATGGGTGAAAAACAAGCCACGCACAACACAGTAGATGCTTGAGAGTAGCAGGCAACATACAGGGCAAGGAATTGCTCCCGACCCTGCTATGGAAGTATTGGGGAGGGTCCTGGAATTACCAGGGGCAAAAAGCACTACCAGGTCAAACCCACAGCAAGGGCTGAAACTGTGAGTGCCCTGGAATGCCACCCAAGGTCTACATTACTCCTAGATTCTAGACCTCCCAGAATCAGAAACTGGGCCTCAAGCTCAGGGCCCTGGTCCCTGATCCCCTCAAGCAGCTTTGAAGGATAGGAGAAAAGACAACTCCAACATTTACACAACAGTCACACACAGCCTTCCTGAGATTAAGGAAGTTAGAAACCCCCATAGGCAGGATTTGGACCACAGCTTCTAACTGAAGTCACCAGAGTAGTGTCAGGGACACCAGGATAGCCCCAAAGCTTGAGAGATGGCAAAGAATAATGCAAAGGCATCAAAACCCATGAGCAACAACACCTTGAGTTAAGAAAATAAAAGGAATCTCACTTTTTAGCAAACTGATTTATAAAATAAAGCACAGCTAAGTAACAGCCAGCTCACCAACAAGTATTTGTGTAAGTCACCACAAGTCGTAACTACACTGAGAGAAGCATCTTTCCTAAGCATAGTCTCCAAGGAAAGTTATCTAAAACGCTTAGAACTTGTCTTCCCAGCCTTCTTACCTTTCTGTACCCAGGGACTGGACTTAAAAATATATTATTTTGTTCTTCTAAAGTCACACTGGAATGGAGTGGATAGACCTGTAACCTAAGAAACAAATTACTAAAATAAAATATCATACAATACACATGAGATGTAAAAAGCAAGTAATTATTCACTAAGATAATTAAATTACATAAAACAAAGGATGTAATGGTCTAAAGTAACAATAAAGCTGTATCATTCTAAGCATACCTTTTGTGAACCATGTTCGTGAGAAGTCCATGCATATAGTTGATTTCACCTAGACCTGAGGGGAAAAAAGATTTGTATTTATGGCTAAAAATCAACTTCTAATTTGAAATGACATCTTTTTCCAAGAGGGCCTCATCAATTATTATTATTATTATTATTTATTTTGGTACCGGGGATCGAACTTGGGACCTTGCGTTTGCGAGGCAGGCAGCGGAACCACTGAGCTACATCCCCGGCCCCTCATCAATTCATTTTATTTGAATTTTTTATCCTTTTTGCCTAAGTATATCAGAATTTTAAGTAAAAATGCACAATGACATTAACTAGTAACTCAGAATACAGAGAAAGTCGTACTCCTCCAGTGCTTTCCTCTCTGCAGCAGTGATTACAGATAGGTGTTGGATGCATGAGCACTTTTAATTTCTTTCCACAGATTTTCCAGATTTTTTACAATGTGCAAAATCTTTCTGATCCAAAAATAATATTTTGGGCCTGGAGGTGTAATTCAGTGGTAAAGTGTTTGCCTAGTACACGTGAGGCCCTGGAAACAACAACAACAACAACAACAAATACACACACACCCACATGCATGACCACCAGATATATAGAGTCCGCCAAAAAAAAAGTGCACATCAGGAAAAGAAAAACTTGTATAAATACTTTAATACTAAATTTACTGAGACATCATGAGATTAATACAAGACACCTTTGCCCTCTATGATTACGAGAGGTGTGTAAAGTGGTGGCTGTGAGCTTCCAGACAGTTATTAGTATGGCAAACTACTGAAGCACATACACATTTTTTTGGTGGTCTCTCTCTCTCTCTCTGTGTATCTCTCTATATGTACACGTACATATATATAATATGCATATGCATACACATTTAATATGTGTGTATATATATGAAATGTGTGTATATATATGACTGGTAGTAAAGACACAATAAATCTTTTTTATTAGGTTAAAAATGTACATTTGGCATATAACATCTGTATGTACTTGTGCCTCTTCCCAAGTTATCATATTTCATTACGTTATGTGCTAAACTTTTTTTGCATACTTCAAAAAAACAGTCAAAGTCCCAACCCAGTAACTCACAAGGTGACCTTATTTGGAAACAACCACTGCAGATGCAATTGTTAGGGTGAGGTCAGGTGGAGCAGGGTGGCCCTCAGTCCTGCAGGTCCGCTGTCCTCATGAGGGGGGAAGACACAGAGGATGCCAAGTGACACAGCACCGATGTGGGTGATGCAGTTGGAAGCCAAGGGACACAGAGAACTGATGGCTACCACTGGAGGCCGGAAGGGGTGCACTCAAAGCCTCGAAGGGAGCACAGCCTCAATGTGGAGCATCTGGACTCCAGAACGTGAGAAAATGAGTCACTGTTGTTATGAGCCATCCAATTTGTGGTACTTTTTTTTTTTGGTACCAGGGATCCAACTCAGGACCTTGCGCTTGCGAGGCAGGCGCCAGAACCACTGAGCTAAATCCCTGGCCCTGTGGTACTTTTTATAACAGCCCTAGAAAATTAACATAGAACTGTTCCCAAGATCACTTAGTGAAATACATAAATACATGATAAATTTGGATTTACATAAGCATATAATAAAAATATAACAAACCTAAATTAAAATACCACTCATAAATATTTTTCAGTCTATATTTAGCAGTTTAAAGTGTTTATCTCGAGCCAGGGATTTAGCTCAGTGGTTCTGCCACCTGCCTCGCAAGCACAAGGTCCCAAGTTCAATCCCTGGTGCCAAAAAACAAAAAGTGTTTATCTCAAGATGGGCATGGTGGCACACACCTGCAATCCCAGTACTCTGGGAAGCTGAGCCAGGAGGATCACAAGTTCAAGCCCAGCCTGAGTAACTAAGCAACTTAGTGAGATCCTGTCTCCAGGAAAAAAAAAAAAAGAAGAATTTAAAGGGCTGGGGATTTAGCTCAGTGTGAAGGCCCTAGGTTTGCTCCCCAGAATTGTGGGGGAAAGGTGTTTATCTCATTTTAGGTATTTTTAAGTGAGAAACAATAGGGCTCTGCTTTGGTGATTCTTTTCCTTACAGTAACATTATGCACACAGTAGTCATCTGATAAATATTTATGAAGACAAATGTTACTCTACCCCACTGTCAGCTAATGGCTATTTCCTACACATAAAAATGAATCCATATCCTGAGATCTGAAACTCACATGTTGTGTCCCAACATGTAAATGTTTCTCTAGATGCATGCTTTTTGCTCTCCCTCACTTCAAGCACAAATGGTAATATCTTCTATACATGAACTTTCAACAGCAGAAGAGACTGTCATGTTTCTTCGAACTATACTACTTGGATTTAAAAATCATTTTGAAAAAATACAGTTTAAGGGCTGGGGATTTAGCTCAGTGGTTCCGGTGCCTGCCTCGAAAGCACAAGGTCCCGAGCTCGATCCCTGGTACCAAAAAAAAAAAAAGTACAATTTAACACAAATTAATCTTTTCAGAAAGGTATAACAGACTATTTTTTCACACACTGAGAAAGGAACTCAAAGATTAACCTGACTATTCTCATAGTATTACAACGTGTGTTATTGTTACTAAATAAGCTTTAATGTAGACTAATAATTACCTCACATTTATAACCATACAAATGAGTCCAAGTTTAACAAAGTCCAATGTCTTACTGAAAATTTGGAAGGTGGCAAGATTACCTTTAAAAAGTTAATCTCTTGGGCCAGGGATTTAGCTCAGTGGCACTGCGCCTGCCTCCCAAGTGCAAGGACCTGAGTTTGATTCCCAGTACCAAAAAAAAAAATAAAAGATTCTAAAAGATTCTCATTGTCAATAAGAAATCCTTTTGGCAACGCAAAGGTTAACAGTCAGAAGTCAAACTGAGGGGCTGGGGATTTAGCTCAGTGGTTCTGGCGCCTGCCTTGCAAGCATAAGGTCCCAAGTTCAATCCCCAGTACCAAAAAACAAAAAAAAATCAGAAGTCAAACTGAAAGCCACATTTGTTCACAGTCTCAGTGTCTAAAAGGAAAAACAGATGTGGAGAATACCATGTTCCCTACCTGGTGCTAGGCAGTGCTGTCAGTCTAGGTCAGAAGGTCCTGACATTCATACCTGGCAAAAACACCAACACACTGCTCCTCTCTGACACAAACTGGGCCCCTGATTTCTTGTTCCTGTCAAAAGGTGAGGTGCACAAAAGTGAAAAAAGGTAGAACATCTGCTCCACTGCAAGAACCCCAACCCTGCTGTGACCCTGACAGCTCCTGCAGATCACGGCACGTGACACCTTTCACGGCACGCACATAGAGGAGCCGAGGCCAGGGGGACCGCACCCTGCCCCAGCAGCACTCAGGCCCTGCGTCTGGACTCCAGGTCCTCGCCTGGGGGACACCCTAGCTGTAAGTGTTTTCCTGGTTATTCAGGTACTGTAACCCAGGACCCCAGACAGAAAACAGTCAAAATAACTACAAACTCCTGTCAGAGACCAAATTATTATTAGAAAGCATTTTTGCAGAAATCATCCATTCACTGCCCTGCTACCATCAGTACATTTATTTTTGTGTGAAATTGCAACTCTCCTTCCTCCACAAGCCCTGAGATGGAGAGACAGGTAAGAAGCAAGTGAACAACAAGGCCCCTTCGGGTCAGCAAGAAGACCATGAAAGAAGCAAACAGAAGCAGTCAGTAAAAGAGCTAGGGGAGGGGTACACACACAGTGCCTGTTCAGAGGGAGTGGGTAGGGTGCTAAGGAGGCGGCCACAGCAAAGCCAAGGAAGAACAATTGAGCCTGTGCCTGGGAACAGTAACTGCAAAGGAGAAAGGCTTGTGATAGGTGGACTATCACCTCTCTCTGAGCCCACCTTGGCTCAGCCACGATGGTCAAAAGGACAAGCCTGGTTTGTGGATGGGCCTGAATGGGATGCTAGCAATAGCCAGCATTACAGCGCCACCCAAAGGTGTTGGAGAAGAGCCCTTCCCCAGCAAGAGGATGCTGAGCAGCACATCCGGTGCCCTACTTCACGTGGAAGGAGATGTGGCCATGAGGTGGGTCTACTCCAATCAACAGGCAGAAGCTAACAGGTGGGCCAGGTGGTCGGGAACTTGGAAACCACAAAGCTAGAATACTGATAACAAGGAATCTGAAAGAGAAGCACCAGGGCAAGCCTTCCAGAGAGGACATCAAGGACACGCCCACAACAAGCCAATCACTGCAAGGGAGGCTTTCAGTGGGCAGAAGGACTAGCAGCTATGTGACTATTAGTTAGCCTTCCCCAGTTCCTCAAAGGCTGCACAATGCAAAGTGGCAGGGCAGCAATATTCTGGCTTACGCAGACTCAACAACATCCACCTTCCCTATCCAAGGCTGAGCTGGCCACTGCTACTGATGACCACACCCTGCAGCGGGGGCCAATCCCAAGTCCTAAACACAGTGTCATCCCTGGGGATCCAGCCCAGCCAGCTGATGACAAACTGATTCCATCACTAAGGGGATAGTGGGGATAGTGACACTCTATTCTGGACTCAAGTATTCCTTCCCTGCTCCTTAAACTCCTATTGTACCTCTCTCTCTGGACCTAAAGGTGTCTTTTTCACTTCCACAGGTGGCCACACAGCAGAGCCTCCAGCCAAGGAGGCCAGTTTGGTAGTCAATGGGCTCGGGAAACTGCCCAGAGGTCACTAGTCTTACCATGTGCTCAAAAGCGGCTGTTTTAAAAGGATGATGAAAATGCCTGCTATGGGCCCCACTACTGCACAGTACTACAGAAAGTGGCAAATGATGGAAGCCAAACACAAGAAAAAACTTTTGAAAGCAACAGGAAAAAAATGATATGCTGCCTACAAACGAAACCCCAATAAAATGAACAACCACCTTCACAGTGAAACAACGGATTCCAGAAAGCACAAGGATGGCATATCCAAAGTGCTCAAGAAAAACTCAACTAAGATGCCTGCATTCAGCAAAGCTATTCTTTAATAATGAAGAAAAACAGAGACTTTCCCAGATAAACAAAAAACTGGCAGTCTGGCTGTTAATCTGTTTATGATAATTAATTTGATAGAGACTGATAAATGAATCTGATGCTGGCAAAAAAACATTTTTAAAGAAGGGTGTAAAGGAGAAGGGGAAAAAAAGAATTGATGGGTGGGGGATATAGCTCAGCAGTACAGCTCCTACCAGGCAAGCATGAGGACCTGAGTTCCATTCCCAGTACCAAAAAAAAGAAAAAAAAGAATTTAGGTATGTTATGTATGTACCAATTCCCCACAATGAATGTAATCATTATGTACAGTAAACATGTACTAATAAAAATTTTAAAATTTTTAAAAACAAGCTTTGGGAAATATACTGAAAAAGAAATGTATTAAAAATATATAATAGGGCCAGGGATTTAGCTCAGTGGTTCCATCGCCTTCCTGAAAGATAAAGAAAACAATAAAAGACAAATAATAGAAAACAGACAAAAAGGATATTGTAGTCTATCATGGCCAAAGTGCACCTTGATTTAATATAATTGTTGTACACAATTTATATATTTCTGGCCTATTACCTGGTTGTGTTTATCATAATTAACTTGAAAAGGACTTATAAAATAAATAAATCTGATGCTGGTAAAAGAAAGTAAATTTAAAAACGGATAGAGAAGGGGAAAAATAATTAAGATGTGTTACATACATGTGTCAGTTCCCCACAATGAATATAATCATTATACACTGCAAACATGGACTAACAAAATTTTTTTTTTGGTACAGGGAATCGAACTCAGGTCCTTGTGCTTGCAGGGCAAGCAGCAGAATCACTGAGCTAAATCCCCAGCCCACAAAAAATGTTTTAAAGGAAAAAAAAAAAGGGCAGAGTAATAAGAGGAAATTCATATTTTTGTTTTTGTTTTGCTTGCTGAGACAGGGTCTCACTATGTACGTCAGGCCAGCCTTGAACTCACTACGCAGCTCAAGCTGGCCTCAGATTCATGGTGATTCTCCTGCCTCAGCCTCCTGAGTACTAGGAACGTATTCCAAGTCTCCTAGCAAAAAGAGGAAAATGCTTTTTTAGAATAATCTCAGAATAACAGAAAGCAAAGCAAATTTAGAACACCATTAATATAATAATGGACTCAGACAAGATCATCAGTGGGTGTTAAAGCTACCGGAAGAAGCCTGTTGGGTAGCATCAGAGACACCAATGCTGAGACTCAGAAACCTTCTGAAACTCAAGCAAGATACACGAAAAGGAATCCACACCTACTCTCTGTGGGCTGTAGAACATCAAAGATAAAGAATCCAGGTGAAAGTTGGCCAGACTAAAAACACAGATTTACCCAGAATGGGCAATCAGACCAAAAGGTGACTTTTTACTGCAATAACAGAAGCCAGAAGATTATGGGAAAATATCATCAAAATATAGAAAAGACAATAAAAATAGGTGTACTCTGCTATCTCATAGTAAGGCATAGCTCAATAATGTTACATAAATGAAATTAGAAAAAGAAGTATAAGGAGATATGTACATAGCAACTTAGACTTTATATAGGTTGAGCATCTCTAACCTGAAAATCTGAAATGCTCCAAAATCCAAACTTCTCCTGTCTCTGTCAAAAACTTTGGATTCTGGAACATTGTGGATTTGGTGTTTTCACAATAGGGATGCTCATGGGGCTGGGGATTTGGCTCAGAGGCACAGTGCCTGCCTTGTAAGCACAAGGTCCTGAGTTCCATCCCTGGTACCAAAAAAAAAAAAAAAAATCTTTCACATTAGGGATGCTCATCCAGAAAGCCTATGCAAATATTTCAAATCTGAAAAACCCCAAAATATGAAACACTTCTCACTCCAAGCATTTCAGATACTGGATATTCAACCTACATCTAACAAAACTAAATTTCAAAATGAGATAAATGCATATGTTAAATAGCAAGATTAAGTGATTTCACAATGTCAAACCATTGTGCTGCATACAGTACTTTTCTTTTGAGGCAAGGTCTCACTTTGTAGTGCAGGCTGGCCTTGGACTTGAACTCACTATGTAGCCCAGGCTGGCCTTGAACTTGCAGTGATCCTCCTGTCTCAGCCTCTGGAGTGCTAGGACTATTGGCGTGTACCACCACACCCAGCTGACAGTAAATACTTGTAATACTATTGGTCAATTTTTAAATGTTTTAAGAATGAGAAAGATAAAAGAAAATTTTAGCTATATAAAAACTGAAAACATTTACCAACAGACTCTTCCAAGAATGAAAGTGATCCAAGAAAAAAAGTCTAAATTTCATAACTAAGGACTCATGTGGGGCCGCATGGCTAAGGCCTATAAGAGAAAAGCCATCCCAATAATCTAGTCCTGGTTGCCAGGAGGAGGTGGAATCTACATGTTCATTGTTGTCCTTAAAATGTAAGTGCTATTTATGAGCTGTAGTAAAAGTGGCACAGTAAAACTTCAGTAATAGAGTGTGATATTTTAAAATTATAGACTCTAGTCAGCACTTCCAACTAAAACTGTCCTTCTGAAGGGAAAACATGTCCCAAGTTCAAAGAATCAGCTAAAGAAATCAATGCCGGGACTACAAGAGAATCCTGCTGAGCATCAGGAATATATCATGCTAACAAATAAAAACAAAGGCAAAGACAGGCTTCTGATAGATTCTACTAACGCAGTAAAGTTCCCCAAGGAGCAATGTGACAGCTATCTATCTGTCTGAGAAACTATTCCTCCTCCAGGCTACAGATCCTAGCTTTTAACCCTAAAGCTGCACTCAGCATGACTCACTACTTTACATGCAAATTGCCAGTAAAACACTTCCAAAATACTAGTCTGGTTTTAAAATATATGCAGTGGCTATTGAAAAGATAGCTGCAGTGACATCTTCATACTGTAAAAAGTTTCAAGTGAGTGACAAGGGCTTCAAGTCACACGCACACTGAAGCACAGGAAGACTGCCTCTTACCCTCTCTCCTTCACCTCCAAGTCATCAAACAGCTGAATGAGGGAGACAGCAACTTCGTAGACATCCTTTGTTATCAGTGGCTCCTCCAGGAGACAGGGAGAGAGCTGAAAGCAGTAAAAGGAAAAGGCTGGAACACTAAAACAGGATTACAGAAGAAATGCGGCGTTGGATGGTTACATTCCCCTTTGGTACATCCCTCCAACAAACACTCCCAGCAAAAATAACACCATGTGTAGCCAAGCCTTGACCACTGGCTGTGCTCGGGCACCTGACATGTATGGTGCTGTACTCAGCAGCCACCTTTGCCAGTCACTGGAGCAGGGGTGGGATCAGAGCTCCAACACAGATGAAATGCTCGGCAGGAAATCTGCTCTGAAGGCACAGGACGAGCTGCCCTGGAGGTCTAGAGCCAAGGAGGCTTGGGTCTGCAGCCCATGCCCCCGCCTGTCACAGCCCTGCCTCTATGAGCCCTACAGTTCCACACCCTCCCAACTGCCCATTGGAAGTGCCGGGAATGGCAGGGTCACATCTGCCAATGTGCCATTAGAGATAACCCCATGAGGAGGCTGTCTGCCAGGGCTGAGGAGACGACTAGACTGCTTTCAATTGTGTATTAAAACAAAGCCAACCCAGGCCCAGGCGGCTCAGAAGCTCACCTCAAGTGCCTCTGCAGAAGGCCGGGCACCAACCACAGGTGGCCATGCCTGGAGGCAGGCGGAGACGCAGCCTTCCAGGAGCTGACGCCACAGCCTGGGACGCATCCCTACATCATCCTTCAAGCAGCTACACCAGAAGCCCCACAAAACCTATTTACAGGCTTTCTGAAATTTTCCTGGAGTGAGAAGAGCTGGTTACCACATTCCCACTGGCCTTGAACCACTGGTGGTACATTCGTGACTATCCTATCGGGCGGCTTGTACAACTGGTGGTACAAAAAGATCTAATCACTAATAAAATTAATAAAAAGCAGCCCAATAATCCCTTTCTCATTATCACTACAGTTCTGGCGATATGACAAGCTCACTTTGTTTATTAATCATTCTGAAGAAGCATGGCTAATACTTTCCTGATATACCAACCCTATCTTAAATACTTCTGCTTTACCCAAACAATAACCAATATTCACCATAACACAACTGTACAAAAAGAAGAAAAAGGTGTATGTTCCACAAACTCCAACAGTAGTATCCAAACCCACCCACAAATAAGCCATGCTAAAAGCATGTCACTACTCACAAGTAACTCCAGTGAGTGCTAGAACCCAAAACTGGTGAGAACTTTTTAAACACCCTGATAGGGCACCAAACATAGCCCTGCTTACCCATCAGCCCTGAAAAGATGATGAAACATAGTAGTTATGGGCCTTGTTGTGTGCCAGACCTGGAACAAACACAGAGACCCAGACCAACAGTCCACAGCAAGTGTAAGTGGGGGGTCAGGAGATGGGATGCAGAGTGTCCACCCAGGCCACGCTGCCATTCTTCCCACTCAGGTTCGCCCATTGTGATTTTGTCCTCAGAATGAGGCAGAAGCCACAGTGTTTCTGTCCTAAGTAGAGGCCCTGGAGCCTGGGACTTCTGCCAGTACAAGGACATCACATCTTGGCTGGCCAGCAAATCCTAAAAGACAAGGAGGGAATCCATGCAGCAAGAGAGATAAAAGGCCTTGCAGGCAGTGGGGAAAGAAATGGTGCTAGAGACAGGTGGCATCCAGTTGAAGTGGATTAATTCCTAACAATAAGAATTAGATCCTATTGGGCCAGGAATTTAGCTCAGTGGTTTCGCCACCTGCCGTGCAAGCACAAGGACCCGAGTTCAAATCCCAGTACCAAAAAAAAACAACCAAACAAAAAAGAATTAGACCCTATCCAGAGTGCGTAAAGGCTGAACTTCAGGTTGGAGGGGTGTGGACACGAAACACCTGCACAATAGCCTTCTTTACACAAAGAGCAGACTCACTGAGAGAGAAATTAGGGAAACAATTCCTTTCAAAATAGCATTCAAAAAGTGAAATATCTAGGAATCGATCTAACAAAGGAAGCAAAAGACCTCTACACTGAAAACTACAGCACTCTGAAAAAGGAGATTGAGGAGGATATAAGAAAATGGAAAGACATCCCTTGTTCCTGGGTAGGAAAAACCAATATAGTGAAAATGACCATACTTCCAAAACTACTATATAGATTTAATGCAATACCGACTGAAATTCCAACAGTATATTTCACAGAACTAGAGAAAACAATCCAAAAATTCATTTGGAACCAGAGGAGACCTAGAATAGCAAAAGCAATTCTAGGCAACAGAGACATGGCAGGGGGTTATCACAATCCGCAATTTGAAACTATTATGAAGCTACTGTGATAAAAACAGCATGGTACTGGCAAAGAAACAGACCTGAGGATCAGTGGAATAGATTAGAAGATGCAGAAACAACTCCAGACATACTCAGCCACCTCATCTTTGACAAAGGAGCCAACCACCCTCATTGGAGAGAAGATAGCCTATTTAATAAATGGTGTTGGAAAAACTGGATTTCAACCTGCCAAAGATTAAAACTAGACCCATATCTATCACCACGTACTAAACTAAGATCGAAGTGGATTAAAGATCTAAATATTAAGACAGAAACACTAAACTTGCTGGAAGATAAGTTAAGTAGAACTCTTGAAGACATTGGCATAGGAAAAGACTTTATGAACAAAACCTCAGTAGCACGGAACTAGCACAAAGAATCAACAACTGGGATCTCATCTTATTCAAAAGCTTCTACACTGCAAGAGAAACCACCAACAGAGCTAAGAGACAACCTACAATGTGGGGAAAAAAATTTAGCAGCTGTACCTCAGAAAAAGGACTACTATCTAAAATATATAAAGAACTGAAAAAAATCAGACCCCCCCCCCACCGGGCCAGGGATTTAGCTCAGTGGTTTCGCCGCCTGTTGTGCAAGCACAGGGACCTAAGTTAGATCCCCAGTGCCAAAAAAAAAAAAAAAATCAGACCCCCCAAATTCAAAGACTCAATTCAAAAATGGGCATCTGAAATGAACAGACATTTCTCAGTCAAAGAAGTAAAAGCAGAAAATAAACATATGAAAAAATGTTCAACATCACTGGTCATTTGAGAGATGCAGATGAAAACAACACTGAGATTCCACTTCACCCCAGAAAGAATGGCTATCAAGAAATCAACCAATAACAAATGCTGGTGGGGGTGTGGGGAGAAAGGAACCCTTCTCCATTGTTGGTGGGAGTGTAGACTGGTGCAACCACTGTGGAAATCAGTATGGAGACACCTCAAAGAACTAGGACTAGAGGTCCCATTTGATCCAGCTATTCCCCTGCTGGGTATCTTCCCAAAAGAATTAAAAGCATCATACCACAGCAATATATGTGCACCCATGTTTATAGCGGCACAGTTTGTAATAGCTAAAGCTTAGAAACAGCTTAATTGTTCATCAATTGGAAATTGGATAAAGACGATGTGGCTTTTTTTATAAAATGGAGTACTACTCAGCCATAAAGAATGAGAAACTAGAGACATTTATAGCTAAATGGATGCATATCGAGGCCATATTCTTAAGTAAAATAAATAGGACACTCATGTGTAAATACCAAATAGTTTCTCTGGTGTGAGAAACTGAAAGTGTAAATAAGGATTAAAATGATTAAAACCAATAATTGATAGGGCTGGGGATGTAGCTCAGTGGTTCTGGTGCCTGCCTCGCAAGCACAAGGACCGGAGTTCGATCCCTGGTACCAAAAAAACAGTAATTGATAATTTGAAATAGGAAGAAAAGGTCCAAAAGGGTAGGAGAAGTGGGAGGGGAAGGGGAAAAGAAAGAAGGGAAAGGAAAAATTATGAGAAAAGGAAAAAATGGAAACAAAGTCTTTTTATATAGGGAAGGGTGGAGAGGGTGAAGGGCACCCAGGGAATGGGGAAAAAATAAGAACCAAGATATATCATGTACAGGTACAAGCACCCAATGATAAATGTAAACGTACTGTATACCTAAAATGTACCAATAGAAGAATTTAAGCCAAAAAAGAAAGAAGAAAGAAAGAAAGAAAGAAAGAAAGAAAGAAAGAAAGAAAGAAAGAAAGACAAGACAAGACAGAAAGACAGACCTGTAGCCGGGCCTGAGGACGCTCTACTTCTGGATCTCCATGGCAGATGTGCACCTTGGATTCACTGGTGTGCACACCGACATTCTATGCACCTTTCTGCAATACCAACTTCCCACAATGAATGAAATTGTCTACTGCAAGTTGTACTATGAAAAATAAAAGATGAAAGAACACAGAAAGGGAAAAGCCACAGCCGGCAAGAGAAAACCCCAGGAGTGCACCAGGGGACCCAGGGAAGGTAAGATCAGTGGCCAGCAGCATCCGACCTCAGAGGCCAAGGAAGCCAAGGGCAGAGCTCTGCTGCCTTAGCAAGAAGGCCACAGAGACCCAAGTAAACACACTGCAAGCTAGGCAGGGACAGCAGGGCCACGCTGAGAACCCAGGATGACCGGAGGTAGACACCCTGAGTCCACACAAAGTTTGCAAAGGCTATAGAGAATCTCGGACCAGAGGAGGGTGCTTTTGAAGATGAAAGAAACTCATTTATGTTCAAATGTGGACAACCAAGGAAGACGAGAGAGATAATAAGGTAAGAAGAGGCTGCAAGATCCCTGAGAAGGGAGAAGGGATGAGAGAGAAACATGGGCAGAAAGGCCGTGCTCCACACTAGGAGGGAGCCTCTCCCTGGGGGCCTGGAGAGAGAGGGAAAGTCATATGACACCAGTAGGAGTAATAACACAACTGGGACCTGAACAAAGGTCCTCTGACTTCAAAAACTATGTGACAGAATCTATACAGAACGCAACTTTCATAGTTCAAAAGTAACACACAGGGACCAGACATACACCTCAGTAGTAGAGCACGTGCTTAGCATGGACAAGGCCCTAGGTCTGATCCCCAGTGCAAAAAACAACTTTATACAATCAAGTCTTGCATATTCATTCACTGAACTATTTACTGTGCGGCTCTAGGTACCACAGACAGGGCGTTTCATAAGCAATGCTAAGCCAGGGGCTCACTAGCCTGCTAAATGTAACCCACCACAAGCTGAAGGGGGCCTGCCTGCCTAGATGCTGGCTGTTTCAACTCCAGGGGCTCAGAGAGCAAAGGCCCAGGTCTGACCCACTCCTCACCATGCCCACAAGGAATCATCTAAATGGCTGTGTGCTCTGACATACAAAACAAAGCAACATCAAGAAGAATTAAACTTTAGCCAGTTGAAAGACTAGTAAACCACCTCACATTACAAAATGGTCAGAAAAAGCCAATGTTATAAATAAGTATTCCCTCCTCCCGACCTGAGTAAGGAGAGCACTTTCTGACTTGCTTCTGAAGAGAACAGAAAGGAGAAAGGAAAGAGAAAGTAACATTACTCTGGAGAACACAACCTTGGCCAGTAGATCAAGGTTAAAGTCACCAGTGATGAGTCATGGTAACAATGTGCACCCATGACAGCTAACAAAATGGCACTTTACCATGTGGTCTCCAGTCTAATCACAAGAAAACCAGCAGTCAAATCCCAATAGGGGTGTGTCCTACGAAACACCTGACCAGGACTCCTCCAGACTGTCAAGGTCATCAACAAAGAAAGGGGCTGTGGACCACGCCTGCCGCCTGCCTCGCAAGTGCAAGATTGTGAGTTTGATTCCCAGGACCAAAAAAAAAAAGCAAAGAAAGTCTGAGAAGCTGTCATTGCCAAAAGGAGACTTTTTAAAAGTACTACAAACTAACAGGATTATAATAGGTGTTTACTATAAAATTCTTTCCATTTTTCTTTGAAATACTGTTATTTAAAAGCTGGATAAAAAGAAGCGCTACATTTAATGGTCATCATGGGCCTGCCTCTGACATGATTTGCTTTGCCAAACTGTCTTTGTAAGTCAGGTGAACCCTCCATGTAATAGAAGATGGGCGGAAGTGGAGGGGTGCGAGGGATGGAACCCAAGGCCTTCACACGTTGAACAAGTGCTCTCCGCTACACTATACCCCTAGCACCCACGCCCACAGTCCCTGTGTTGTGTTGTTGTTTTGTCTGCAGTAGTGGGACTGAACCCAGGGCCTTCACACTGAGCTTCTTCCTCAGCCCTTTTTACTTTTCTTTTCGTACTTTAAGACAGAGCCTCACTAAGTCACTAAATTGTCCAGGCTGGGCTCAAACTTGCAGTCCTCCTGCCTCAGCCTCTCAGAGTGCTCGGATTACAGGCATGTGGCACCAACCTGGGTCCCAAATGTTTTTAATATCCAAACTCCTATTCAGAACAACTGGGAAGCACCCACCAAAATGACATACGTACACATTCTTTGACCTAGCAACTCTCCTTCCAGGAATGGATGTTCTAGAAGACACAGCCTAAGGGATCCTTGGGGTTCTCATGCGGACTGGGGGCATTATTCCCCAGGGAACATTTAGCAATCTCTCGAAGCATTTCAGCCGTAGTAAGGGAGGAGAGTGAGAGGTGTTCAATGCATCCAGTGGGTGAGGGCCAGGAATAAACGTCCTACAACGTGCAAGATGGCCCCACCATACAGAACGATCTGGACCCCAAGAGCACTGAGGCTCAGAAATGCCGACGTACAAGATAGACTCTGACATACATAGTGATATGTGGGCAAAGTTATTCACTTTTGTAGTACAACCAGAAATACCTGAGATTCACATGAAGGAATGTTATATTATCTCTAAAAAGAAAATGAGGAAAACTACATACCAGTATGAAGAAATGTGGAAAACTAGGTCAAAGAGCAAGGTGAGCACAGAATGCTACCACATCAGAGAAAGAGAGCAACAGCATACTCATCCTTTCTGCACAGGCATAAAAATGTGTGCAAGGACACACACGTGTAAATACCGAATAGTTTCCCTAGTGTGAGAAACTGAAAGTGTAAATAAGGACTAAAAGGTATAATAGGTAATGTGAAACAAGAAGAAAAGGGGCAAAGGGGAAGGGAAGTGGGAGGGGTAGGGGAAAGGAAAGAAGGGAATGGAATTAATATGAGAAAATGAAAAAATGGAACCAAAGTCTTTGTAAATAGGGAGGGATGGAGGGGTTGAAGGGAGGGCAGGGGAAGGGGGAAAAAATAAGAACCAAGGGAGATTATGTAAAGGTGCAAATTTCCAATGATGCATGTCATTATACTGTATACCTTAAATGTACCAATAAAATAAAATTGTTTTAAAAATGTGCACAAGGAATCATAAGAAACCCTAACAGTAGTCTCCTCTTGTAGGAAGGCTGTTGGATGGACAAAAGACAGGAGGAAGCAGGACGAAGTGGTTCTTTGCTTTGCTCTTTTTTCTCTTGCAGTGCAGAGCCTTGAACCTGCTAGACAAGTCTGCAGGGGACAGCAACATTGATTATGCCCAAAGCAGGCTGTAAGCAGTGCAGGCTGTAAAGAGGTGAGCTTCAAATTGGCTCATTTTAAGAAGTGAGTCTGACTGAAACTTACATGACTTATAGGAGCACCTCATAAGCACCTCAGCGGCGCACAGGTTAGCATGCCCTGCCCGCCAATGGCCAAAGCCAAGACCAGAGTCGTGGCTTGTGAAACTGTGGGCCTCAATATGAGATAACACAGCAGCTGAGTCTGAGTAGCTCACACCCAGAGTCCATTCCTATAACTAAAATCTTTTTTTTTTTGGTACTGGGGATTGAACTTGGGACCCTGTGCTTGCAAGGCAGGCAGCAGAACCACTGAGCTAAATCCCTGGCCT
The DNA here is from genome assembly GCF_053883595.1 of Heterocephalus glaber. Classification (NCBI taxonomy): domain Eukaryota; kingdom Metazoa; phylum Chordata; class Mammalia; order Rodentia; family Bathyergidae; genus Heterocephalus; species Heterocephalus glaber. Next base: position 40,455,516 of record NW_028258379.1, on the reverse strand, counting down.
TTGACTAAAATCTTCTTGACTAGAAGGACAAGGTTCTAATTAGAATCCTATATTTTGTCTATTCTATTCCTAATTTGAGAATTCTTTGTCTTTTCCCTTTACAAGCCTTGCCTGCACAGTATCTATAGCAACTGCACAGCTGCACATTCTCTCAGGTAGTCCTGTCCTCGCACGTAGCTCACCTTTACCCCAATTGATTACCAATAAAAATAAGTAGCTTGGACTAACCAGAGCCTTTGCTGGTTTCTCAGCACTGGCCATCCTGGCTCCCCATTTCTCTGTCTCTTTAGTTCTACCTTTTAGTTTTTCTTCAGCCTTGCATCGTACACTGGGCAGGAGACTGGAATCTATTGCAGAGGTTTCCAATACAAGTCCTCCACCACTGAGCTGCACTCCCAGCAGGGGCAGGAAGACCTGTCACACCTGCTTTGACTTTTGATGTCCAAGTCCTCTAAATGTGCCACCCTTATGAAAGCAATTTTAAATCCACTGCAACTTTTCATAAGAATGTGTTCTACCAATTCTTCACTGTCACAATGCAAATCCTCCTCCTGCACCTTACTCTGGAAAATTTAAGTTTAATCAAAGCTGTATTTGAAATAAAATTACTTTCTCCCACCAAGTGAATTTACAATTTGGAGCTGACCAAAATCTGACATTTTCTTTTTCAATGACGTGAAACCATCCCTGAAATTGTCCCAGGGATGTGCACTGTATTTATTGTGCTCAGCATTTATGACAATATACCTAGGAGCCCCTTCCTTTACTCCTCTCCAACCTTTTCCTCCCATCTCTCTGCTCTGACTACAAATAGGGATTTGCAGCCATAGATGGTAAATACAGGTTTATTTGGATCAAATACAAAATTCTGCTCAATGTAACAAACAATACATCGCAACATACCCCACTACGATAAATGTGCTGCAAGTCATTAAGATAGTACTCTTCAATCGAATGGGGCACGCCTTCCACTTCAAAAACATACGCAGGATTCATCTTGTTCTGAACAGGAACAGCAAAGTAGTCTGCAAACTCTTTGCAGTTGATGGTAGCCGACATCAGGACGACCTACCAAGAAGAAAGACCACTCAGACACACAGTGACAATGCTGATCACTGAAATGGAAGCACTGGGCACCCAGGCACATCTACGGCATCACTCCTGTATTCAGTAACTTTTGCAACTTCTAAAAATATCTTGAATTAAGCTCATGTACTGGACAAATTGTTACACTTCAGAGAATGCTCGGAGACACTAACTTTTACTATTCTTCTTCAATTATTTTAGCAAATGAGAAAACACATTCCTTCAAAAATCTAAGTTATAATTGTACCAGGAAATAAATTTTTAAAAATAAGTTACTAGATAATGTGCTCCAGAAAAATGAGTAAACCAACAAAGAAAAAGACAAGAGGTCCGGAGAACCTTGACTATACCCACGGGACCAGAGGCACCCAAGAAAAGACCTGTGCAGCACCAAGGGAACCAGCCCGGTGCTCAGTGGTTTGGCCTATGCAGGCTTGGGGCTGACTGCAGTTTCCAGGTCTGCCAAAAAGAAGACACAGCAATATCAAACCAACACACAAAACCAACAGCCTTCCTACGCAACAGTAGCCTGCCAAAAATAAGTTAAGGAAACAAGTCCATTTACAATAGCTTCAATAGATGATTGAGAGAGAGAGAGAGAGAGAGAGAGAGAGAGAGAGAGAGAGAGAGAGAGAGAGAGAAAAGGAAAGAAGGAAAGAAAGAAAGAAGGAAGGAAGGAAGGAAGGAAGGAAAGAAAGAAAAGTAAGAAAGAAAGAGAAAGAAAGAATACCTAGGAGTCAACCTAACCAAGAAGACAAAAGGCCTCTACAGTGAAAATTACAGAACACTGAAGAAAGAAATTAAGACTTTAGAAAATGGAAAGGCCAGGCCAGGGATTTAGCTCAGTGGTTCCACCACTTGCCTCGCAAGCAGAAGATCCTGAGTTCAATCTCCAGTACCAAAAAAAAAAAAAAAACAGTAAGGCCATTGGTAGAACTAATATCATTAAAGTGACATTATTGGGCCAGGGATATAGCTCAGTGGTGCTGCATCTGCCTCCCAAGTGCAAGGTCCTTAGTTCAATCTCCAGTACCAAAAAAAAATGACATTACGTTACCAAGAGCAATCACAGAATCAATGTGATTCCTATTAAAATACGAACAGCATTCTCACAGAACTTTTTTAAAATCCTAAAATTTATATAGAAACACAAAAGAGCCAGAATTGCCAAAGCAATCCTGAGGGGAAAAAAAGCAATGCTGTAGGCATCATCATACCTGATCTCCAAAGCCATAGTAATAAAAACAACATGGTATTGTGACAAAACCAGACAGGTAGACTAATAAAACAGAACAGAAGCACAGAAACAAGCCCATGCACCTATAGCCACCTGAATTTTTACAAAACAGCCAAAAACATACACTGAAGAAAAGATAGCTTCTTTAACAAATTTTTCTGGGAAAACTAGATGTCCACATGCAGAAGACTGAAACTAGATTACAATCTCTCACCCTGTACTAAAACCAAATCAAAATGGATCAAAGATCTAGATACAAGACTGGAAACCCTGCAATTGCTGGAGGGAAATAGTTGAAGTCATAAGCACCAGCAAAGACTTCCTGAAGGACCTCAATAGAGCAGGAAATAATATCGAGAATCCACAAATGGACCACATCAAATTAAAAAGCTTCTGCACAGCAAAGGAAACAATCAAGAGTGAAGAGACAACCTACAGAACTGGAGGAAAATCCTTCCAAGCTACTCTTCTACTAATCTAGAGGATTAATATCTAGAATATATAAAGAACCCAACACCAAAAAATCAGTAAGTGGGCAAAGAGGAATGAAAAGCCCTTCTCTCATACATTCTCCAGTCCCCTAGAGCAGCAAAGTGATGGACTGCCGAGTTCAGGATGCATTCATTTAGCACCGAGGATGAACTGGTCACCCGGCGGGAAAAGAGGAGAAACTTCTCCCCAAGCAAATGATCAGATTAGACCCTTGGACACTGAGCACCTCATGATTTAGAAAACAACTATCTTCCAGTAACAACAAATCCTTAACAATTCCATGCTATACTGGCATACATATTCCTATTGCTACCAAAGATGGTTCCCAAAGGACTCTGCTTAGCATAGCTGGATTTTTTTAGAAGACATAATTATTCTAAATCCTTCACTGTTTTGCCCTAGTTCCAATCTTCCTCCTTTTTGTTCAAATGAAAAAGGATATTTAACCATTCCCCCCTATGACCTTCAGTAGACTCATGACCTACACCTCTAAAACAGCCATTGATGCATATATTGTCCTTAAATTTCAAAACCCTTTGGTATTTTGGTGCTATTTCCAAAATGATGATTTCAGAGTCATCCCTTTAAACTGTGGTATTTATTCAAGCAAAAGCAAAGCTCCAAGACCCAGCATTTCATTATAGTCAACTATCATTAGATCATTTTCTGCAGCCTGGACAAAGTGCCAGAATTGAATGCAATATAATAACCAAAAAGTATTTCATAGTGCGTCCATAAAAGGACACCTTCCTGCCCACTCCATGGCAAGACCTGGGGTACTACACGTGATGGCCAATTTTAAGAGACTGGGCCCAGTTGTTTCTGTTAAAATAGGGAGAAACAAACTAGACAATAAATCTCAAGTATTTATGTTACTCAGAATATCAAATTTACCTTCACAAAACGTGAATTTGTTCTTAAAAGTTTTCGGACTACCAACAGCAAGAAATCCATTTCTTCAGTGCGCTCATGTACCTACAATATAAAAAGGGGACACTCCACATGGCATCAAGGAACACACATGGCACTGCTGAATGAGCAGAGGGAAAGGGGGTCTTAATGCACCCCTGGGGGACAGGGGACCAAACCATTTCTCGTTGAATGCAGCTCTCCAGGGAAATGGCAACACTCCTGGGTAAGAGGAAACAAAGGGCATCTGCCCACAAATCAGAGGGTACATGTGGGTCACTGTCATTTCTGTGTCTCTTTAGGGCCTTGGCATCTGGCAGAGCAATGTCGAGTATCCTTGGCTCTTTCCACTTAATGTTAATAGATTCCCCAGGTCACTATGACCACTAACAGAGCCCTACCCTACCCTTCCCAAGCACAGAGGACGACTGGGCCCATTGCTAACCCCTCTGTAACCAAAGGGCTGCACATACCTGCATTGTAATAAAAAGTATTAGAAAATAAGGGAAGTTGATTACTTATTTACATTAACTATTTGTATATGTTTATATATAGCCCAAGACAGTTCCTTTTCATTCAATATAGCCCAGGCAAGATGGGCGTGTCTAGCCTACAGCCTGTGGTTGGAGGCTCATGACCTCCCTACACATCTGCTGACTCCTGCCATAGTCTAAAGGCTCGCTGTTATTTTAGCAAGTGCAGGGACATTATGATTTAAATCTAGATGTCCCCCCAAAGCCTCATGAGGTCATAGGTGGAGCTTTTCAGAGGTGGCTGGATCTAGAGTGTGTGATGCTGGGATTAAAGATGTGATGCTGGGGTTGATTCACGGTGCAATGCTAGGATTAATGGTGCTCCACCTGGGTGTGAGTGGATAGAATATAAGGGACAGAAAGAGGGCTGCTATTATCACTGTTTGTCCCTTGCTGCTTGCTACTTTTGCTGCCTTCTGCCTGCCATGAATTGTTTCTCCACTGTGATGCGCCCATGCCATGCCACCCTGCCTTGGAGCCAGCCAATATGGACTGAAACCTCTACAAACTGTGAACTGAAATAAACCTTTCCTTGTTTGAGTTTGGGTGTTAGGTATTTTGTCTCAGCAACGAGAACAATAACTAAGACAAGGGATATAGAAGTAGCAATCTAATACTGGCCAGGGAGTCACATATCATGTTCCACAATAGGCAGAGTATACCTCACACAGATGGGCAAGGTTGGCCCTGGACAAGCTGGGCCAGCCATAAGCAAGTAAACCAGGACACGGTTAGGGTCTGAGGTAAACAGGTAGAAGTTGAAGAGCAGTGGCACAGGGCCTTCTTAGAGAAGCAGCTGCCTCCTAGCCCTGCTCAAACAGAGATGGAGACATAGATTAAGCGACCCAAGGATCCACAGCTGTTCCTTCCCACTCTGCCTCACCTGGACCAGCCAGGGACAAGGGTCATTTCTGTAAAAGAATCTAGTTACTCTACTTGGTCAGGATACCTCAGTGGACAAGGGGACAGTAAGATTCTCCCTGGAGACATTTGTCTGCCACTGTGCAGAGCAGCCTAAAGTTGAAGAAGGGAGCCTTCTCCTCAAAAGAGGTAAAAGGGCTGATGCTTCTTTCTATAGCAAGTTCTATTCCAGGCCCTGTGGTACATCTTGCTACCGTTAATTGACACACACATCAAAAGCGAGTGGCAAGACCTCATGCCAACCACAGCCCTATGGTAGGATTTCAGCCTCTACTAAGCTCCCCAGCCCCACATCACACCCCTGCAATCCTATGTGCTAAGTGGTACTTCTGATCCCTCCAGAAAAGAGCCACATTTTCAGGCAGAGGTATTGATAAGGTTTTAAACACAGGAGTTTGGGGTAGACCTACTTCTGAAGCTCCTGGGAAAGTTGCTGAAACACATCTTCCACCCAGAAAAATTACTCTTGAAAATACAGCTGGGCATGGTGGTGCACACCTGTAATCACAGCACTCTGGCAGGCTGAGGGTGGAGGATCACAAATTCAAGCCCAGCTTGGGCAATTTACTGAGATCTTATCACAAAATGAAAAGTAAAAAACAACTGGAGATGTAGCTCAGTGTGAAGGCACTGGGTTCAGTCCCCAGTACAGGGAGGGAAGAAAGGAGGGAGGAGAGAAAGAAAAATACAAACATCAATCAAATATTCCTTCCTACCAAGAAAAGTCCAGAAAGTGTAGGGGAAGGGGAGAAATAAAAAAAACCTAAGACAGGCACAGAGATAAGGGTTACAATACTTTATTAGAGTTTTTACATCATGGCTAATTGGAGTTCTATATTCCCCACTTATCTATATATCAAATTCTTTTTCCTTGTTTGGGAAGTTTTCTGCCATTACTTCTTGAACAGGTTTTTTATGTCATTTGCGCTATCTCCTGCTTTTTCATTGACTCTGATCAATCTTATATTATTCTTCTTTGCATCATCTAGCAGCTGCTGGATTTCTTGTGGTCCCTTGCTATTTTTAAGAAATCTTTCTTTTCATGATCACTAACCACAATCCTGTTTTCTATATCTGATATTCTGTCCTCACATTGGCTCATTCTGCTGCATATACTTTCAAAGGCATTTTTAATCTCCTGGATATCTGTTTAAGTCTGTTTCATGGATTCCATTTCTTTCCTCTGCAGGGCATTCATAGTTTCCATTATGTTCCTGAGCTCCTCTATCTTTTTATTTGTATCTGTTTTACAGTCACTAAGCATGTCTTTCATTCTGGTCACCATCTTTGTAGTTATCTGAGAAATTATTTCTGCTCTGATTTTTTGTAGAGCCTTGTTCATCTGCTTTGTTACTTCCACTGTTACCACCTCAGAGTCCAGGTGGGTGGCTTTCAGAGTGTTCCACCTCATTGCCCTGAGTTTGCCTTTGGTGACCTGAAAGCCTGGGGAGGTTGCAACTTGTTTAAGTGTCTTCTCATTTTGTATTTTTTTAAGTTTAATTCCTAGGTTGATGCTTATAAATTACTTATGGTGAGCAGCGTTATTGCCAGTATTCAGAACCCTTAGGAAATGAACACTTCTCAGAGGCGTCTGCCAGGTATACCTGCCTTTTGGTTTTGAGTCTATTGCAAGATCCTACCTCTTCAATTTATTGAGGATGAGAAGTTTTTGCCTATGTGGCCCAGCCGGTGGTTCTTTGGCACTGGCCTACAGGGTATTTTTTTTAAGACCCTTAGGCAATCTCAGTCTTGGTATACCACAAAGAACAACTAATTAGCACAGTTATGTCACCGTGGCTAAAGTAGTACAATCAGCAATAACAATCACATCAAACACAGCCTAAAAACAAACTGTGGCAACTATTAATTTTCCACCTTTAACCACATGAAATGGATTTGTGGTTATATAACAAAATCTAAAACAAACCAGAAAATTATATGCAATAAAAAAGTCCTTAAAATGGCAATTTTACCTTTAGGGAGGAAGCTTTAAAAGGGGCTAGGAGGGAAAAAAATGGAGAAATATATAATAAAACACATAATAGAACACATAGTAGAAAAATAATAAAGAACATAAAGAGAAAAGAGAGAAAAAAGAGGAAGAGATTAGAAGCAAGGCTGGAGGACAAAGGAAGATCATGCGAATTTTGGGAAACTGGTGAAGAAAACAAGAGAGAAAGACAAAGGAAAAAAGAAAAACAAGAACAGAACAGAACAAAACCAACCAAAATAAAAACCCAAAAACTGTTCAAACAATCAAGAAAAAAAAAAGAAAAGAACAGAAACCAGAAAAGAGGAATAAAGAAAAAAAAGTCAATTCTGGCATGTCTCTGCTGTCACTGGTAGACAATGTGGGCATACAGTCCAGATGTGAATTGATTAATCCCAGCAAGCCAGCCATAGCTTTACAGTGGGGTAGTAGATAATCCCAGCCATCCTGCACCCTTAGTTCCACTGAATTTCAGGCTGGTTTCTGGCTATAAGGCTGGAACCAGATTCGCTGAGCCTACAACAATCCATATGCCCCTTGCCACCTTGAACACTGCTTACTGCTGACTTGAACTTCGCTCCCTGACCTCGTGCTGACTGGAACTTAGCACCCTCACCAAGATACAGAGAGTCACTACATGGAGTCAGCCCATAGCTGTTTTGAGTTCCAAGCTTAGTTAGGCCCTCTCCAAGATGGCTATCAGCCAATCACCCTCTCCTGGGTGAGGTTTGAACCTGAATAACTTACCAGACAGACTGCAGACTACTGCATCTACTGCTCCATTCCACTGGTACATTTCTCCATGGACACCTCTGGGGCTGCCAGTAGTCACCATGCATCTGCAAGTTTGACCCACCATTTTCATGCCGTGAGTCCAGGCTCTAGGAGAAAGCACTGCTTGCTACCTCCCTCTTCTTTGTTGCAGGCTCTTTCTTCACTCTCTCCATGGATTTCAATTCTTGCTTCAGATCCTTCCTGGGTCTTGGGGACTCACTTCCCTCCTTCTCATCCTCACACTGCTATATTCCAGGGTCAGGACACCAAATCTCAGAGAGGCTCTTTCTCTGCTGCTCACCACTCCACCATCTTCCCCAGAGTTTTTCTTGGAAAGGTAAGTAGATTGCTATCTCTTTTCTAGCCCCATAGTGCTCAGGGTGGAACCCAGGACATTGCCATGCCAGGTTAGTACTCTACCACTGAGCTGCATCTCCAGCATCCCCTTTTTTATTAAGTATTGTTGTCCTTGACTTACTATATAGAAAGTTCCTGCAGGTGGCTGAAAACATCCATACACAGTCACAGTTCTTGCAACTGTCTGTCTGTGTGGCATGGTCCACCAAGGGTTGGCAACTCCTTGTAGAAAATGGACAAAACAGGGCCGGGGATTTAGCTCAGTGGTTCCACTGCCTGCCTCACAAGCTCAAGGACCCAAGTTCGATCCCCAGTACCAAAAAAAAAAAAAGGAAAGAAAATGGACAAAACGTATCCCTACCTTTGGGGCCTCAAGGGCTCTATACAACCACAGACAGCATGTAAACAAGAGAGGGACACTGCTCCAGGAAAACCTGCTTTACACAGGTGGGTGCCAGATCTGACCTGGGGCCAAAGCCTTCCTACACCAGCTCTAAACAAGGAGTCTTTTCCTAATCATTCTTCAATAGCCCATCCATATTTTGGGACAAAGAACAAAGATTAAATACAAAATTTACATTCCTAAGTAGAAAGGGTAGATGCAGACCCAAAGTACTGACCAACTCATCACAAGAGGACACAGTGAGGGAAGCTGTCATCCTGCTAAAGCAAGGACCCACACAAGAGGCCAGAAAACTCACTTCATCAATGAAGACATGCGTGAATTCCATCAGACTCTTGGCGCTGACTATTTTCTGAAGCAGGATTCCGGTGGTCATGTAAATTAACCTGGTGTCTTCTGTTGCTATCTTCTCCAGCCCTACCTAAAACCAGGGAGGGAAAAGAGAAAGGGGCAAGAGTTCAGGTTTCAGTGGCTCCTACTTAACTACCCAAAGAGGCTATGTCCATTTCATAATGGAGGTAAGAAAATATTATTATATTTCCAAAGATATATAGAGTCCAAATTAACAGTCAAGTTCTCAAGATGACTTTTTTGTCTTTTGTCTTATCTAGTGATGCTTCTGCCCACAGACTTGCATGTAGTACCACCATGCATGAAGACACCTTCTCGACTACAAACATACAGCTATTAAAGCCATGAGCCTGAGGGTTCACACTTTTGTCCTGTTCAACTAAGAAAGAAATTAAGTTATGTTCAATAAATTCAGTTTCATTATTTTTGTAAATTATGTCACCATTCTATTCTGTAATGGTTCCATTTTAATTTCCAGTAGAAAATAGTCATGTCCTATTGTCAACTTATGCAGAATAAGAGACTGACAATGAGAGAGTTTGCTTCCTCTCTCTTCTCACCTGGTAACCCACCAGGCCGCCCAGGGCCCATGAGCGCTCTTTACTGATCCACCTGGCAATGCTGCTGGCTCCTATCTTCCGTGGCTGGGTAACCACAATGTTGCAGTAAGTAGAACGCTGAACATAATGATCCAAGATGTACTGCGGGAGTTGAGTGCTCTTGCCACTTCCTGTGGTGCCGTGTATAATTACCACAGAATTGCTTTCTATCAAAGAAATAACCTGGAATTTAAAAAAAAATAATAATTAGCTTTCAAAATTGACACAAAAGTAGAAAAGTATCATCTATCTTAGAAATACTTTCAGGGTTTATTTTTCTTCAATTTAAATTACTAATTAACCACCTAAACATCACAAAAGAGCACAAGAAGGCTACAAAACAGTTGCTACTTTTAAAACCAATTCTACTACTATAACTACTAACAGCTATGGAAACCAGGCCAACATAACTTCAGCTCTCTAGGTCTCAATTTCTTCCACAAAAATGAAAATACTAAAAAATTTCATTTCAAACTGGGCAAGGTAGCGCACACCTCTAATCCCAGCACTCGGGAAGCTAAGGCAGGAGGATCACTATGAGTTTGTTTGTTCGGTTTTTTTTGGTACCGGGGATTGAACTCAGGTCCTTCTGCTTGTGAGGCAGGCGGCGGAACCACTGAGCTAAATCCCCAGCCCATTGTAACCAATCTGGCTTATTTCTTTTTTTGGTACCGGGGATTGAACTCTGGACCTTGCGCTTGCAAGGCAGGTGGCGAGGATCGCTATGAGTTTGAGGCCAACCTGGGCTACACAATTGAGTTGAAGGCCAGTCTGAACTACACAGCAAGACTCTGTCTCAAAAAACTTTTTTTCCTTTAAAATTATTCAGATGAACTTTTGAGACATTCTTCTGTGTGTGTGTGTGTGTGTGTGTGTGTGTGTGTGTGTGTGTGTGTGTGTGTGTGTGTGCTGGGGATTGAACTCTGGACCTTGGGCATCAGATGAACTTTTAAGAAGTTAACTTTGACTTTTCCACTTACAGGTTATACAGACTATTCTAGAACCCTAATTCCACTCTTCCCACACAACTTCTTCATTGCCACCCTAAACTTATGTAAACTCTCCTATCATTCCAGAAATTGACATGATCGGGGAATACAAATTAATTTTAATATTGGCCTCTAAAAATGAATAAAATATACCTATCCTATAAACATTGTATGATTCAATCTTAAGCAAAATAAAATTTGGGACAATTTCTATTTTATCTATAACTGTTTCTTCCACTAGAATAGCCAATAAAAATTTTAATACCCTTTCTTTAACCATGTTTAATAACATGCAATTCATTAGAAACCCAACCATCCTACTGCTAGATCTGAACTGGCATTGGTAACAAAATGATGTGTATTCAATGACTGATCAAATCAGGGGCAACGCTGTAAGAAAAACCTAATGGAAGGCTGGTTATATATTTCAGTGGCCCTGGATTTGATCCCCAACCCTGCAAAAGCAATGGAGATGCTGGAGTGTGTTATTTCTTTTTAACAAGACCCAGCAGTAAGTTTCTAAGTAAGAAGCTCTCCCCAGGTGGGGCAGGCATGCAGACAGGAAAGGCTGGGTGAAGAGCTCAATGCCAGGAGATACACTCAGGTGGAGGCTAAATACATTAAGCACAGGCCAAGAGGAACATCGGCGCATGGTTATTGCATAAAACCACGCTGGTCCACATCTGCAATCCCAGCACTCAGGAAGCTAAGACAAGAGGACTGCAAGTTCAGTGCTAGCTTGGGCTACATAGCAGGTTCAAGGCCAGCCTGGACCACATGGACTCTGTCTCATGAAATGAGAATAAAAACTCAAAACTACCTCCATCTGCCTCAGGGCCTCACACCCACAGGTGTGCTCACCTAGTAATTTTCACATTCTAAAGAACAACATTGGGCTTCAGGAATTTATTCAACCAGCAAAATTACATTTACAAAAGTAACTTTACCTTTTCCTTACATCGATTTATAGGCAAATCAGGATATGTGTAAGTTGTCTCTGGGATACATGTCACATTGCTTAATTTAATCAGAGATGGTCTTGGACCTGGATTCAGACAAAACAAATAAAGACAATGATATATCTTGCCTGAAAAAAGATGAAGTAACCAAGCCAATGTTATATCAAATCTGCATATATGGCATGTACAGGGCACACAGGCAGATGCAAAGAATGCATTTTCACAGGCTAACTCCACCAGCAGTCTCCTGAGAAACTTCCCCAAGTAGCCCACTGTTAATGATGCAGACAATCAAACTGAGCATTCAGATCCTGCCTCACAGCCACCACCGCGTGGGCTCACGCACCTCCTAAGGCAAGCACCTGCAAAACACAGTACTCACTCTTTCATTAGATGGTACTGAAAAGGATTCCAGCAGAACACATCGACATGTTAACTGTGTGTTCCGGCTGATAAAATAAATTAACAGTAGCAATAAATAAATCTCATCAACTTACAAACTACAGGTGCGGTGACAAGGGCCAAACTCAGTTTGCTAGGGTGCTGGGAGTGATGTTTGAGCAGCACTCCCTACTCCATGTCCTATGAATGTGTGCATCGCTCAGCTGCCACCTCGGATCCCGAATGACCTGTGGCTATCACTCCATGCACAGAAGCAGCATCGAAATTCATGAGGTACGAGGCTTCTCTGGGCAAGAAGTCTCACTTCCAGAATAGACTCAGGCCTTCCTGCCTCTCTGCCAGACTCCCCCTCTGCACACCTCTCTCCCACAAAGCCCCCCCTCCCTGCCCTCCTTCTTTCTTTCTGAACCGACAGCTCCCCCTTGCCACTGTCTGCCTTTGTAAACATAGCCTTCAACCTTTACTTTCATAGTTGGTCTAATAATATATGATTAAAATGTGGTTACTTTCTATATATCATAAGTGAAGTACATGTTCATATACACACTGTGCACACACACACACATGTGCTGGGACCAAACCCAGGGCCTCCCATGTGCTAGACAAGCACGTGCCTCCAAAGCCCTGCCCCACCCCTCCGTTCCGGTATTTGAATCAAGTTGTGTGGTCCTTGTTCTCAATTTCAAAAGTGGAGGGGCAAGATCTCAAAGCAAAACCTGCTCCTTTGTGGGAAGCCGAGCCCCTTCTCCATCCAGCCCACTGGCCTGGAAACAGTCCCCAAGTCCTTCTCCGCACAGCCTCCCTGGCCCTCACCACCCTCCCCAGCCACTGTGGAGCTCACTGGAACTACAGGGTTTCTTTGCAACATATGTCACTGTCATGCACCACTCCTGCCAGCTCTGAAGAGCATCAGCGATGCCTCCTCCTCCCAGTTGGTGCGCCAAGCCCAAGAACACCATTGGGAGGAGGAGGAGAAGCCACTGACCTCTGAGAGAGGCACACACCGCAGGGGCAAAGGGAAAAGCAAGCAGCTGGGGCGAGTGGGAAGAGCTATCCAAGGGAAAGCGTGGGGTCTCCTTTCTCTTTCTAGTACTGGGGACTGATCACACGGCCTCTAAACTGAGCTACATCCTTTTTATTTACTGTAATATTTTTTTGAGACAGATTTTTCGTTGAATTGCCCAAGCTGGGCTTAAACTCCCATGGTGCTAAGATTACAGGCCGGTACCACCACATCTGGCTGTTATGACCACTCTTTTAGAAGGACAAAAGAGGAAGTGCTGAATGTTTTTGCTAAGAGACTTTAAACCCTGGTTCACAGTGCTGCTAAGTGAGTCCTGTTACTCTGACAATATTGACATGACTTACATAACCTGACTACATGTATTCTGAAGGTCTGCTGCTTAGAGACAGAAATTACAAGGAAAATGCCCGAAGCCCCCACAGCGCTGTCTGGTCCACAGCTGTACCCTTGTGCCACAAAACACCACCTGACACTTTCAGGTCACTGGATGCAGCAGCCCACGAAGATGCAGCCCTGCTCTGCACAGCCCCGGGCGGGCGGGCGGGCAGGCAGGCAGCAGAGTTGCTCACAGCATGTGCGGCTCTATGACTTCACATCTCCAACAAACAAGAGACCCGTCAGGATGATCCAAGGCAAGTCAACAAACCACACAGGACAAAGGGAGGTCAGAGTAGCATGAGAAATACCACAACCTGAAAATCTGCTATTCTCATTTTCCCTTTATGTCTCTCTCTTTTTTTTTTTTTTTTTTGGTACCGGGGATTATGTCTCTATTTTAGATGATTAACATTAAAATGTTACATGAACCGGAAAAAAACAGAAATTATAAAAACTGCTAGTTCTCTTTACTAAACTGCCTCACCACGTCATCATCAACCAAACTTAAAACCTAACCAAAAAGTTCCACAGTCAGAGATCCAAAACAGTGTAACGGATTTTCACTGACGGGCAGTATGTCTGTCAGTGCATATGAGGAACAGTATTTCCTATCTTCAAATCTAGACAGTGTACATGACGGAAAAGAAGTCTAATTACTGCTGTTCTGACTAACCCTGACATTAAATCTTTGAAATACATAATTATACATCACCCTCTCAAGGGTGGGACAATGTTCTGCATATAACGCGGAGCCCGCCTGGAAGAGGGAGGACTGTTTCCCTTCTCAGACAGTCCATAAAAGTTGCCCTCTTGAAGGCTCAGAAGAAAAGCTCAGAGAGGGATGAAAACAATCACTAAAAAACATCCCCAGATTTAAAAGGAGGCAGCTTTGTGGCGTTTCATCAACACCAAAGACTCCAGCCCAGGAAAAATTCAAAAGTTCAACATGAAAGCAGAAGAACCCTGAGGAGACCACAATGTGGAACCAGATCTTACTATTTAGGAATGACTTCATTTGTCCATGCTACTCATTACTGATCTTTTAAAAGTGTTTTACTTTACCTTCCCCAAAGAGTTAAAGACATCAATATTACAGTGAGGCATGCCCACTCATGCTCATAGCAGCACAAGTCATAATAGCTATATGTCCATCAACAGATGAATGGATAAAGAAAATGTGGTATTTACACAGAATGGAATGTTACTGTGCTATAAAGAAGGAAAAATTTGATGCATTAGTAGGAAAATGGACGCACCTTGAGACCATAATGCTAAGTGAAATAAGCCAGACACACAAGCCTAAATATCACATGGTTTCTCTTATATGAGAAACCCAAGATGTAAATAATTTAAACAGCAGATGCTGGCTGCGGCACGCCGTTAAAGCTGCACAGTACCTCACCGCACTGGCAGGTACCGTCCTCTGTTCAGTCATTCAGGACACTGCCAAGACTTCTCCCAGATACACGGTAACGCAGTAAACAACTCCGTACTTCTCTTAGCATAAGCAAAAACTGCATCAAAGGGCCTATATATTTTTCTCTTTTTTCGGCACTGGGGATCGAACTCAGGACCTTGCACTTGCAAGGCAGGCATGGGCACCACTGAGCTACAACCCCAGTCCCTAGGCCCACATATTTTTAACTATCACTTCTGCTAACAGTGCAGTCACTACATTATTGTTGTTCAGACAAATCTCCCTCCAGAGGCAACTAAAGATGCTAAGTAAAACACAAAAACATCTTGTTAAAGGCATGGAAGGGATAAGCAGCCAATGAAAAGATACCAAGCCAATGTTTAAAAACAGACAGGAAGGCAAAGGCCTCAGGCTGCTTTTGCCTTAAGATGAAAGATGAATGAGAAATTAACTATAATACAGCCTGGTGGCATTAAAAAAATGAAAGGAAAATATTGTCCTAACTTCAACTTCTGTCCTCACTCACAGCACAGGTATACATACGATAGAAGGACAGGAGACAGAGCTTCTCAGCAAAGTGGGCAGTCTGTATAGATGACTTTTTATAAAACAAAAATCCAAAGGGCATCTTCTATCACATGAACAGGGTCTAAGGCTAAAAATATAACAAAAGCAACTCATTCCACCCTCTCCACAGTGTGCCCTGGGCTAAGAGGTGTAAAAGGACCCTTCACTTTTTATTTACATATTTCTGCTTTTTAAAAATTTTGTTTTAGGGCCGGGGATGTAGCTCAGTGGTGCCGCCGCCTGCCTTGGAAGCGCAAGGTCCAAGTTCGATACCCGGTACAAAAAAAAAATTTTTTGTTTTAAAAAGTTTTTTGTTTTAATGTTTACTATAAAAAACTTAATTCCTATAAGTTTTTAAATGAAAATTTTAAGTACTTTTAATGAATAGTAAAGCAAGGGACGAAAGAACAGACTATTTAGAAACTATATTTAAGGTAGAACAAAATGAATACTTTACAACCTATCACACACTTACTCCAAAAAAGATCCTGATCTAACAAGCAATATAAATTCCCTAAAGCACATAATCTTTTAATGTGTGAACTACCCACATATCACCACATTTAAGGTTTTTTGTGGGGGGGTTGCTTTTTGGAGACAGGGTCTCGCTGTCATTCAGGCTGGCCTTAAGCCCCCTATGTTGCCCAGGCTGGCCTCAAACTCACAGTGATCCTCCTGCCTCAGGCTCCCAAGTCCTGGGATCACAGGCGTGTGCCACCATGCCCAGCTATAAGGTATTTAAAGAGAGCTGCTTACCTTGCCTATGTGTTGGTTGGTCACTGCCATACATGTCAAATTCTTGTGCTTCTAGTTGTCTGTATTTGTTAATATACTCTATCTCTGAACTCCTCTGGCTGAACGATCTGAAAACAATAATACAAGTTAGTGTGCCACATGATCTGGACCATCAACATGACTGCATTAAGAGGCTTCTGGAGAGGAGACTGACTGAGAGCACTAACTGCTGAGCTGAACAGCCTACTGGGGTGGGGTCCAGCTGGACCAGGCAGGTCATGGGGTGTGCCCTTGGGAACTGCATCTGCCCTGCCCTTCCTCCTGGGCTCTCCCCCAGCTCTCTACTTCCTGGATGACATGAGGTGAGCAGCTTCCTCTGCCAGGCCCTTCAGAATCTTTGTAACGGTTATCACAGGCACACACAGAACCCTCCCTTCATAGCCTCCTGACTCTGTTTTGTTTGGGTTTGACAGTGACTCCTTTTTCATACTGACAACTTTCACAATTTCTTTTTCATGCCTATTTGCCGTGGCTAGAATTTCAAGTATTATGCTGAATAGAAGTGATGAAAGTAGGCATCTCTGCTTTCTGATCTTAGAAGAAATTTTTCAGTCTTTCCCCACTAAGTTGTGAGCTTTTCATATATGGCATTTATTATGTTGACAGTTTCCTTCTTTTGTTGACTATTTTTATATAAACCTCTTAAAAAGCAGGGTATGGTGGTGCATGCCTACAATCCCAGCACTCAGAAGGCTGAGGCAGGAGGATCACTGTGAGTTTCAGGCCAGCCTAGGCTACAACATAGTGAGTTCAAGGCCAGCCTGAACTACATAGTAAGACCCTGTCTCAAAAAAAAAAAAAAAAAAAACCTCATAGAAACACCATTTTAACTTTTTTTAAAATGAGCCAATTGGGCCGGGGATTTAGCTCACAGTTCCACTGCTTGCCTTGCAAGCGCAAGGACCGGAGTTCAATCCCTGGACCCAAAAAAAAGAGCCAATAAGTCAGAACTTTTAATTCCATAGTAAAGGATTTGAGGGAGGTGATATAGGGTCGCACTACATAGTTCAGTCTGGCCTTGAACTCACTGTGCAGTCCAGGCTGGACTCAAACTCACAGTGATGCTCTTGCCTCAGCCTCCAGAGTGCTGGGATTACAGGCTTGTACCACCACACCTGGCTATAGCAAAGGATTTAAAACAAAAGAAATGAATAACTGATAATGTGAAATAGGAAGAAAAAGTCCAAAGGGGTAAGGGTGGTGGGAGGGGAATGGGAAAGAAAAGAAGGGAAAGGAAAAACTATGAGAAAAGCAAAAAATGGAAACAAAGTCTTTGTAAATAGGGAGGGGTAGAGGGAGTGAAGTGAGGGCAGGGGAATGGGGAAAAAATAAGAACCAAGATACATCATGTACAGGTACAAGTTCCCAATGATGAATATAACTGTACTGTATACCTGAAATGTACCAATAAAAGAATTTGAGAAAAAAAATAAAACAAAAGGGTATTAGTCTCCCCACAAAGAACAATCTTTAACTGGAATCTAATGCTACTGAAAACTATAGCAGGCAGACTTGACTGTAATATCTAAAAACTTGTTCCTAGCCCCTTAGTTTGCCTTCCAAGATTCCCTAATTTGGTATTGCTATGTATCTCCTTGTACATCTTAAAATTTTACATGGATAAACACACATATTACAAATGATATGGTCTTTTTCATCTTGAGCCTTTTAAAATGTTGTATTATTTAAGCTAAGCACGGTGGCGCACACCTGTAACCCCAGCACTTAGGAGGCTGAGGCAGAAGTGTCAAGAGTTGAAAGCCAGTTGTGAGTTCAAGGCCAGCCTGAACTGCACAGCAAGATCCTGTCTAAAATATACATATATATTGTACACGTATATATAATTTACCTAAATATAGCCTAGAATACCATGACAACCACCAAAACAAAAATGACCTGTTTAACAATTTAAGCTTTATGTCTTCCACACAAAAATCCTAATAAGGTTGTGATTTATTAGAAATAATTCATTTACTGAACTTACTAAAATATTTGATAAAATCTAATGTTAATCTGGTTTTATCCTAATAAAGAGGAAAAATTAATAAAATGTACCTCCTTATCTTGATTTACAAATACTACCTATGCTCTCTTTCTATATGGTAGTAAAGAAAATACCATAGAGAATGAAATTTGGTCTCTGCTTTAATCTAACAATTTTAGGATAAAGAGAAAAAGTAAAATGTGGAACAATACAAGTAGCATAACCAAGTACTAGAAAGCTGTTTCATGCAAAGAAGTTCAAAGGAAGGCATGAAGTAGTAAGAAAAGGTCTGATGCGGGCAAGGGGTACAATAGCAGACAGGTGTCCACGGGGTCCAGTGGCGAGGGAGATGGCCTCCAAGAAGCCGCCTCTGTGACTAATCACTGACCTGTCCACCCTTCCCCAGAGGACACTCCCATCAAGAAAGCCCTCCTGTCCTCCAGATCTAACTGGGGAGCCACTTCAAGTGTGTTAAGTAGCACATGGTGATCTGCAGTTGCCTTACTTGTGTCCTTGGAAGGCCTCTTGAAGCAGGAACGACGGCTGTCCAGTTCACTGCCACATCCACAGCCCCATCCCTCCAGCCCATGGTATGGAGCCAAAAACATCTGCTGAGCGACTGGATGCCAGCAGTTACAGTGCAAGATAGAGCAGCAATGAATCGGACAGCATGAGAAAAAAACGGGGACTAGAACAGCATCCAGGGGAAGAATAGAGCCAAGGAAAGAATGTGGATGAATTGAAATGTGGGTTGGCATGTGAACTAGACCCTGAGAAGGAGAATTACAATGTGGCTACATGAAAGA